>NW_027069719.1:751527-764210 GCF_002906115.3 Quercus suber
TGCACTAAAAGAAATAAAAAATACCAATAGGTATGGCAACGATGGAATGAAGGAAAAGGAGTGGAATTGATAGATCAGACCATAATTGATACTTGTCCTATAAGTGAGGCTCTAAGATTGATCCATATCGCATTGTTATGCGTTCAAGAAGATCCAAATGATAGACCTACAATGTCAAGAGTCATTCTCATGCTTGCAAGCAAATCAATAAATCTTCCTGAGCCATCAGCACCTCCATTTTCTGTTGGTAGGTTAATCATATTTGATCAATCTTCAACAATTGGCACTAGAACTGGATTGGGATTAGTCACATCTGATCAATCTTCAACAAGTGCTTCTAGCTATTGAAGAGATTAACTGGAGAATGCTATTCAACAAGTATTTCATTTTCGTACAAATATGGCAGGTGAGGAACAATAGCACTCGTATAAATATACCCTACTTCTATTCTTGTACTAATTCTTACAGTTTAAATATATTTGCATCCGCACGGGAATTAGATTGAATTGGTACATATACCAAATTATGGAAAACAAAACACGGAGGAGTAGAGCTATATCATCAGAAATTTTGATGAGCAATATACCTAAATGTATATGAAAGTAGCTAGCCTCTATACTGAGATTTAATTTCTATGCATTTGAATCTTTAAAGACCTTCATCTTGAGTTGGTTGGACCTTGAACCTGACTCATTATTCAAATTTTGATGGGGTCAAGGATGATTTAGGGATTTGTTATTAATTTTATTAGTTATCATGATTAACATTTACTGCATTAAGATTTGAGTGGATTGATAATGTTTGGACTTTGGGTAATTTTGAACAGTGGATTGAGAATGCTGCTATTGAAATTTTAGATTGAATTAGGTTATGAGAATGTTGTAATTTTTGTTAGGTTGAGTTATCAATTATAATGAATTATGAATACCATTACGTGTTTGGTTGTTGAGAAAACAAAGGAAAATGTAACTTAGTCCTAGCATTATGTCTCGTTATTTCCACGCTTTGAATGTGATAGAGTTGCAACTGTAATTTTGTTTTTCTTTTGCTAAGTACAGTACCATGTAAGCATCTTTGTCCGTAAGTTTAGAAATTTTGAATAGTGATTACCATGTTGTTATTATGGAGGAAATTGAGTTTTTTTGTTCTTTTGTGATGATGTTAATAATCTTAGTGAACAAGTTTGAAATGTATAAGATTAAGTATTTAAATATTATCAAAATGTAAATTTTAGTGATCTTGTTTATTAGTTCTCTTATTTGTATTAAGAGAACAACATATTGAGGAAAATCTTATCTTCTTGACTCTACCGTTTGGAAGCCAGGTTCGACTGTGGGCTCTCAATACTCAATAGGAATCCAATATCTTGGGCTTCATCAACCGATTGCGCTGGTCTCACCTTGAAACTTCGCATGCACAACAGACGCTCGCTCAATAGAACATGAATCAGTAGCCCAATGCCTAAAGTACAATTCTCCTGAAATCAAATTATCACAATACTGTTTTAGTTGTCACCGATCCTAACTGTTTGTGAGTATATATTAATTTCAAATGCAAATGATCAAATTACTACTAAAAATGCGAAAGAAAAGAGCATTATTCACCATGTACCAAAAATATATAAAAATTACTAAAATTTAATGTTTCACTTTATATTTTACCAAATTATAAAAAAATAAGACATAGGATTAGTAATCCTCTTCCATACAAATGCCTTTCTCTAAAAAAAAAAAAAAAAAAAAATAGTAATCCTCCATCGACGCTATCGTGTCTTATCCTTTATTAGTCTACCACAAATATTTAGGAGATTAGATTGGCATTTTGTTAATTTAGGAGATAAGATCAAGTATTCAAAGCGTGTCCCAATAAAATTTTTTTAAAAATATTGAAAGCATGAGAAACCTATTGGTCAAGGCACAAACAATAATTGTGGTTTACTCTCGTCCCCTTTTTACAAATTCATTATTTAGAAAATTATTGTGTAGTCCCGGAGTACAAGACCAGCAGGCTAACCTTGTACTCCTAGCCAATAAGAGCATCCCAACACATTAAAACTTGCTTACCTCAGCAGGACTGCCAGCTCTTATTATTTGTTAAAGTCTGTTAATGTTTGGAAACTTTTAACAGGGGCGCTCCTTCAAAATATTCACGTATGCCCTCATGAACTCTCAGTTAAAAGGTTTGGGCCCACATCAATAAAATACTCCTAAGTAATATAGGGTTTTCAGTAGAAGACAAAGGCTTAAAAGCCATAAAGAATATTGACAGCAACTCTCAATAGAAGACAACGGCGGACACAAAGAAATTCAAGCTACTGGCGATGCAATGCGGCATGGCTCCGGGCGCCACACAGAGCCCAAGGATGAGCCTAGTGGTCTAACTCCCTCAGCGAAAGACCACTCTGCAAATGCTCCTTAGCTGAAGCCGCTCAAACCTGCCATTTCCACCCCTAATTCCATCGATATTTTCACTGCAAAAGAAGGACAAAGTCAAATGAGTTGATGTGTTATTTTAGATGGTGGTAGTTATTTTGCTTATTTTTCTGCCAATTGGTGTGTAACTAAACTATATTCATATTTTCTTAAATTTTATGGTTTATTATGTTAGAGAGGTTGATTTTAAAATTTTAATATATTCGGAATATTTCAATCAATGTTAAAAATGCTGCTTTTGATCTTATGTTGGTTCAGTTTCATGATTGATATATCACACAGCAATAAGGATTTATATAATTTTATTTGAGAGCAAATATATCACCACAAATAATTAAACATTCTTCCAAAACATAAATTAAATCAAAACAAAATATACCTTTATCACTTTCTAAGTCCATTATTTCTACCATGCTTTTACTTGAAACAAAAAAAAAAAAAAAAAAAATAGTAGCTTGAATTTCTCTGTGTTCGCCGTTGTCTTCTACTGAGAGTTGCTGTCAATATTCTTTATGGCTTTTAAGCCTTTTTGTCTTCAATAATTAAAAGTTCCCAAACGTTAACAGGCGTTAACAAATAACAAGAGTTGGTAGTCCTGCTGAGGTAAGCAAGTTTTAATGTGCTGGCATGCTCCTATTGGCTGGGAGTATAAGGTCAGTCTGCTGACCTTGTACTCCGGGACTACACAATAATTTCTTATCCTTTGAAGTTTTCATAATTTTTCACGTCAGCACAATATTTAAAAAATTAAAATTAAAATTAATAACTCTATTTCACTCCAAAACAAAACCGGATAAAAGCCAAGCATTCTAGGTTTTCTCAAACGCAAACCCGCTACTACTTTCTCTCTCTCAAATGTTTTTTTTTTTTTTTTTGGCTCCCCTCTCTTCCTTTTCTTTGCTCATCTTAGCCAAACCCTACAATTCAACTTATACAAATCTGACTCTCATTGCCTAGATAAGTAGTGCTCAATGAGAAAGAGCCAAATTTTAACCTTTGGAGATTCTAGTTTTTCTCAAACGCAAACCCACTGCTACCGTCACTCTCTCAAATGTTTTTTTTTTTTTTTTTTTGCTCCTCTCTCTTCCTTAATTTTCTTTGCTCATCTCAGCCAAACCCTACAATTCAACTCATACAAATCCGATTCTCACTGCCTGGATAAGCAGTGCTCAATGAGAAAGAGCCTAATTTTAACCTTTGGAGACAGAAAAATATTGAAGAGGTAAGTGTAAGAAAACTTATTTGGTTTTTAGTTTATTAATTAATAATTAATTGGTTTTTAAGTATTGTCCCTTCTCAAACCCTAAACGTAAGACCCTTTCCTTCTCTTCCTTGCTCCATGATAGTCCCTACATTCCAACCAACACTCCCAAATCAATGCTTCTTGATTGCCCATCAGGCTTGACAAGAGGCCTAGGACAAGTATCGTGGTGCTAAAGGTGGTGTTTTTACAAATCTAAATCTACAACTAGCAAACCCTAATCTTGGTATGTCCCTTTTTTCATCTACGCTTTTCTAATACTTCTATTTTTGCATAATGGTTTTTCTCTTGTATTTTTTTTTTTTGTTATTATTATTATTATTATTTATTTGTACTCAATACAATTTTACAATCTCATATTAGATGACTTCCCAAGTCCTAGACTAACATCGAAATCCCATGACAAATAAAAAACTTAGATAATGTCGATGTTTGTCTTCTCTATGTGAGGTTACAATCTGGCCGTGATATAGGAACAAGGGTAATCATAAACCTATTGAAGTTAGGGCAAATAGGTAGTATTTCTCCAATCTTCTATTACAAAATAGGATAATAATAGAGCATAAGATACATTGAAGAATTGAGAACAAATAGTATAAATTGATTGAACACGTCTCCATACAAAGAGAACACTTGACAGCTTTCATTAATTTATTTTATTTTTTAATTTCTTTAATTAGATTGCAATAGTAGAATCTAGAGATACTCACGTTGGGATTAGGTTTCAGAAAACATAATTTTTGGTAGTCCCACAATGTTATACATCATATTTTTTTTATTAACTTATTTATTAAATCGATTACTACTCTTCAAACTAAAGAGTTTTAAATCAACTATTACTCAACGACATAGAGTTTCAAACTGACTACTACTTAGTAACATGGAAAGTTTTAAACCAACTATTACTCAACAACATGGAGAATTTTAAACCAAACTAAAGAAGTTTGACTATTAGTACTAATAATTTGTCATGTAAGTTTTGGTTGTCCCACAATTTTACTCATCAATTTTTTATTAATTTATTAATTATGTCAAAATAAGAGTTTTAAATTGACCACTGCTTAGCAAACTAAAGAGTTTTAAATCAACTACTACTCAACAATGCGCAGAGTTTTAAACCAAACTAACCTACTAACATATATACAGCACTACACTAAAACCTTCTATGCGGTTTACTTTCTCTACCATTTCTATCCTTTTTGTTTTTACAAACCCTTCTTCTTTTGAAGACACTAGAGTTTTTACAGATGGAGTAAATGCTAAAAAGAAGCTAAGAGGTAATGGATGTCACTAAAATATCTTGATTTTTTATTCCCATGTACATCTTTGTTTTGTTGGATGAATACTTTGTGTTATAGAATGTTATTTTTATATTACTTTATTTGCGTTTTTTCCCTAAAAGCCTTGGTGAAACTTAGAAATTTCTTTTTGTCAATATTGTTGTTGTATTTTGTTTTTCCATATTTTATAAAAGTTTAAATATGATAGAAATATAAATAGTGCACCTTTGTTTCATCTTTATATATATATATATATATATAGACACACACACATACAATTTGGCTTTTTTTTCTTTTTTTTCAAAATATGTGTATCTTTATTTCATATAATAAATATTGATTTTTATTCATTTTTAACTAATATCTATATAAACTATACTTTCATAAGATTTTATCCCATGCATTGCATGGGTTCGCGACTTGTTTTAAATGACTTAGAAACAAGTCGAGTCAATTAGATCATGGGCCAAGTTCAAGTTGACCCATATATTTTCATATAAAAGTTTTTTTTTTTTTTTGAAAACATATATTTGTCACTTGATCATAAGTTATGCAGCAAATTACTTGATGTGAAATCAATTAATTTAGATTTACTTATGTCAAAAACAAGCTCAGATCAATAAATTATACTTGCCTATTAATAATAACATAATACAAATTTTAGTATTTCTAACCAAAATTAATTATACTCGTCCCAATTGATTAGAGTTAAACAATTTTGTTTGTATGTGGTTACAACTCATAATAATAATGCATGCACATTTTTTAGAATTTGTAAAATTTGATTCTTGAATTTTATGTTTCTATTGAATTCTATGAAAGTTTAAACAATGAGCCAAAAAGCTGTTCATTTCTCGTTACAATTTCATTGACACTGATTCATGATTATCCCTAATTTGGATGAAGATGAGCCCTATTAAAATATTAGTTTGATATTAGTTTTTAAAACATTTCATCATCATATATATCAGTAGATACAAGCCTGAAAAAGCCATTGAATTTCAAGAAATTAAATTAAATCACAGTTTAGTCAAAGAACATGGCAATTCTAAACCAAACTTTTATAAGTTACATATATCCCATAATATATTAACACTAATTTGAAAGGATAGCAACAACAACAATAAACTTCATAAAAAAAAAAAAAAAAAAAAAAAAAAAAAAAAAAAAAAACAACAACAACAACAACAACAACAATAATAGGTCTCTTCCTTTTAATGCCCCTTTTACATTGACACAATTTCTATGTGATCTCATCACAAGCACCACCATTGACATCTGTGCCCATATTTTTCACATCATAAGAAAGACAGCAACCCGAACAGTAGCACGAGGGTGCCTTCCATTCTGTAGTCTTATTACGAAGTTCGTTCTAAATGAAGGTGTTACTCCTCCCTCAATTAGGAACATGATTGCTCGTCCTTAACCAATCTCTATGTTCACTCTACAAGCCAGCAGGAGTCATTCATCCAAAACTCTAAAGAGTGCACATCTATTTTCTGCTACTTCTTCTACTCCTGAGCCAAATTCACCTGTCCATGCCATCCATGCTTCACAGCAACCAAGCACTACACAACCACAGTCTGCTCCTCAGCCTGACAAGTTGAAAATGTTCTTTGATAACCTCCACAAACATCTTAAGGAAGTGGAGAAGACCTTCAGAGATGGCCAGAGAGAGCAGTTGGAGAGATTGGCCGCTATGCAGGACCAAATTGATGTATTGGTAGCTCAAGTTAATGGCATTTTCACAAAATTGCAACACTGACCCTTTGGCCATTCGTGTCAAAAAGGGGAAGAATGTTTGGGGCAGCTCTTGAGGGGAAGTGCTCGTTTTGAGGGGAGATTTCTTCATCATTTCTTTTTCATTTGTTTTTTTGTATATAAAACTTTGATAACTCAAAATACTGTGGTGGTAGTTGTTTATTTCAGCATATATATAGTATGATGTTATTCAGCTTCAGTTCTTTATGTTGCTGCTTTATACCCATGTTGCTTCTATAAGTTTTAAGGGTTTGTTCTTATGCACAGTTTGTAGGCCTTTGTGGTTTGTGCCATGCTTTATGCAGCATTTGTGCTTTGTTAAATCAGTACTTCCAGCTAAATGTCTTGCATTTTTCTCTAAGTACTATCACTCTTGTGCCTTTGTAGGATTTTTCCTAGATGCACATACTTCATGTACAGTGCATTGGTTGAGTGTTGGTCATTAAAGCGATTTACCTTGTGTTTATTTTCTTGAATGTCCGGATGTTCATTCCAAGTGTGAATGAGTATTGTGATCACTTGGTTATAGTGATTACCTGTTTTGGTCTTACCATGGTTTATTGCTTTATTCCATTGTGCATGATCGCATTGTACTTGCTCCATATGCATTACAAGTTTCTGTATACAATGAACTTATTCTGTTGTTGTGTTTCAGGAGTTACTTGTTCCTATGGTTTTAAAGTTTCGCAGATTCTAGAGTTAGGTGTGAGTGAATTTTCCAACTGTTCCCAACTCGTGCGTTAAGTTTAGAGTTTGTTTTATGTTTTTGTCACGGAATAGCCAAAGGGGGAGATTGTAAGGTTGAAATTTATCAACCATCTTGTTGCCTATATTCCGTGCCAATTTGCTTGTAATTTAAGCACTTAGTAACCCTGTATTTAGGTGGGATTATTGTAAGGGTAATGTGTGAGAAGATGCGAAGAAAAGCTCAAGTATGTGCAAAGAAGCAGAGCTTCGCAGCTAGGACTCGCGGGTGGCTCGTGGCTGCAAGTCACCAACTTCAGGCACATGAGATGCACGCAGGGAAGCTGAAGGGTCGCGCCAGCTGTCGTACTACAGGACGAAAGTCCCAAGCTGGCCAAGCCGTTATGTCGCAACTTGATTTCGCGACTTGGACAAGCCGCGAGACCAAGCCGCCAATTTACCCTGTTTGGCAAAAATCTGTCTCTTTGTACTCTCATCTGTTAGGACATATATGTTTTAACTTGTTTAAGAACATATGTCACTTAGTTATGTAAATTGGCTAATCGTTTGACAAAACACACTCTGCTTGTAATTGGGTAGTTCTAGGTGTTTTTAAATACTTCAAGAAATAATGTTTCAAGTTCAAGTGTTGAAGTCATCAAGTCTGTCCAAGAGAAAGCAAGCTGAAGTGCACAGTTTTTAAAGCTCGACACCTGCTCGACAGCTACCACGACACCTGCTATCTGTCGAGATTTAAAAAGTCAGATTTCTAACCTGATTTTCTTGGGATCCGTGAATATGTTTTTGGGCCTTCTTTTCTTCTAACCCTAAACATATAAAAGGATTATTTTAAAAGCCGTTTTGGGTGACACAAGTTACATTATCATTGAGCAATCTCTGTTTAAGCAAATTGTGATCAACAGACGAAGTTCTTAACCTAGTTCATCTTCCATCAAGAAGTTGCTGTGTATTTGCACCATAGGGTTTTGTAACCAAGCATCTTCCTGCTATTCATCATAAAGGATGATCTGAAAAACTTTGCAGCCAACCATTCTTCCTCAGTTAGTGTTCTGAAGTCGCGTACTTGGATCGTGCATTGGTTAGTCACGTACTTGGGAGCTATGCATCAAAGGTGGAGACTGTCACTACAGATCAAGTCCAATTGGGTATTAGGGTAAGGGTTCAACTGTAGGTTAGTAAGGTACTTGGGATTCCTTTACTTGTAACCGCTTGATTTGATAATAGTGGAGTTTCGGGAATGGTGACCTGAAAATCACCCGGTGGGGTTTTTGCCATTAGGGTTTTCCCCATTCATAAACAAATCACCGTGTTATTTATTTTCCGCTGCATATTTAGTTGATTGGTGATTTGATTGTGCTTCCGTAAAATTGCATGATTAATTGACTAATTAATTACTTGACTAAATTAATTAATTAGGGTTAATCACAAGGGGTCATTCAGATTGTGACTTATCAAGTGGTATCAGAGCAGGCACACTCTGATTAGGATTTAATCTTTACTGTGTTTGATCCATTAACCCTTGTTTGTCATGGATAGAGGACAATCTTTAATTATACCTCCTTTATTTGATGGCACTAACTATGCATACAGGAAAGTACGCATGAGAGCTTTCTTGCAGTCTTTAGATGAAAAGGTGTGGCAAGCTGTAGAGATTGGTTGGACTAAGCCAACAGAAGATTCGGCCAATTGGGATCATACTAAGATCAAGGCGGCTAACTTCAACAGCAGAGCGTTAAATGCCCTATTTAGCGCAGTCACAAATGAGGAGTTCAAAAAGATATCCTCAACTGAAACTGCTAAGGTGGCTTGGATCATCCTCTAGACTACCTATGAAGGCACAAAGGCTGTCAAAGATTCAAAGCTTCAGAGGCTCACTACAATCTTTGAAGAAATTAAGATGAAGGAGGATAAGTCATTTGATGAGTTCTATGCCAAGCTCAAGGACATAGTGAACTCAGTCTTCAATCTTGGGGAAACCATCCTAGAACCCAAGATTGTAAGGAAAGTGCTCAGATCTCTACCTGAGAGATTCCATGCCAAGATTACGGCGATAGAAGAATCAAAGGAAGGTACATGTGATTTGGCCATCACAAAGGTTTTACATGTGCTAATGTATGCTCACTAAACTGTCATAACTGGTTTTTGAAATATAAATTGGTTAGACTTGTTTGTGTGTGGTGTGTGTTTTGCATGATCCTTGTGCTTATTTTCTTGTTGAGAGATGTTTTGAGAGGTTTATAAGTTGAGTGGATCTTTGGCTGAGATGTGTGTTGGATTGCATTCATGTCTGTGTTTTTCCTTCCTTGAAAACTGGTTTTTTACTGTTGGCTCGACACCTTCCTGACACCTCCTCGATACCTGTCATCTGTCGAGCTTCTCAAGCCTTTTTTTATCGTAATCTCAATACCTCTTCGACACCTGATGGATCGATTGAGAAAATCTCTGTCCTTCGACAGATACTCGACACCTGATGGATCGATCGAAATTCACTTATGCTGTTGAGTCTTCTTTCCCGACACCTGTCTCGATACCTGTGGATCGATCGAAATTTCTTCTGTCCTCTCGACAGCTTCTCGATACCTTGTCGATCAATTGAGCTTCTTGATTCTGCATTTGGCCTTGATCCTCGATACCTCTCGATACCTGCATCTGTCGAAGGCATTTCCTCGATACCTTCCTCGACAGCTTCCTCGATACCTCTCGACACCTCAGCTGTCGAGAATTACTGAGGTGCCTATTTAAGTGCAGATCGCGATTTTTCCTCATTTTCTCGATCTCACTCGATCTGTCCGTTGCTTTTCATCTCTCCAGACTTGATTTTCTCACTCAATCTTCAACCCCACTTGGATCTAGCTCATTCCTTGCTTCAATCTCTTGGTAAGATCACTTTTCCTTTTTTTTCATGCATTTCATGTTTGAAAACCTAATTTTTGGGATTTTTCATAAAAATTTGGGGTTTTTCAAAATTGTTGAGTTTTTCTTCAAATTTTGGTTGGGGTTTGCACTTAGATGATTTCAAAATGTCATACATTGCATTTCATTTGCATTATAATGATATTTACATGCATTTAGATGTGTGCTTTATGATTGTGTGCTGCTAGGATTGGATTGGGCTGAGCCCATGATGTTTTTTTCTTTTGCATGTCACATGCTCATGCATTCCCATGCATACGTACTTGTTGTTCAACATATTTGATATATTTGAACTGTGTTGGGACTTTTCTGATTGTCTCCCTCTCTATTTTTCTCATTCTTTTACGTTAGTCGTGTCTATGGCACCCAAACGTAAATCTACTCCTGCTCGGAACCCTCTGCGTTCTGGAGCTTCTACTTCTTCAGATACTACTCCTTTAACATTCGGTTCCGTGATGGAGATGCTCATAAGGCATTTTCGGAGAACTTTTCTAAACGAGGTGTTCATTCGGAACGCCACGTTATTCTGGCGGACTTCGCCGATACTGACCTTCCTCTGTCATTACAGTAGGGATGGGGGTCACTGTGTGACATCCCGGTCACTTGCCCTCTCGTGCTGATACAGGAGTTCTACTCCAACATGCACGGGATTGATCTTTCAGTACCTCATTTTGTTACTCGCGTTCGAGGTATGCGCATTCCTGTCACACCAACTTGTTGCGGATGTGCTTAGAGTACCTAGGATAGAGTTTCCAGATTACCCCTCTTGTGAGCGTCTGAGGACTGTGTCAAAGATGAGCTCATATCTGCTTTTTGTGAGCGCCTGCTGATTGGGTGAGCATCAGTTCACATCATGTAGGCCTTTTGCTAAAGGTCCTAGATTCATTAACATGGTGATGACTTTTGTTCTCCATCCTCTTTCTCACTATAACTCTATCACAGAGCCTCGTGCTCGATTTTTGCTTTCTTTGCTTGAGCATCTTACTATAGACTTCCCTTCTCACTTCATCCGATCTATCATAGAGGTCTATCTTGATTCGGCGTCCCGTGATAAGCTCATCTTTCCTTCTGCTATCACGCGGATTCTACGCCACTTTTCTGTTCCCTTTCCTGTGTGACCACTTCACACACATATCTGCCATAGACGCCGCTACCGTAAACGTAGTGAGGTGCAGTTCAGGTCGAGACAGCCAGGTGCCACTCCTCCCTCCCTTCGGCGCCGCCCAGATCCACTCCTTCTACATCTACTCCTTCTTCCTCTTCGAGCAATGTCTCCCTTGGTGATATTATGGCGCAGCTGCAGCGCATGGACACTCGTCTTGATACACTCTCTCTGAGTTGTATCAGGTGAATGTTCGTGTGGGTCGTATTGCACGACGGCAGGCGATCATGGGTAGATTTGCTCCAGAGGCTACTCCTTCACATCTACTCTGACAGCGTCAGAGTCTGAGGATGATGAGGATGATGAGGATGATGATGATGATGATGATGGGGATGCTAGCTCTGCTGATGAGATGTCTACATGACACTCTACCCTTTGTCACTCGTGACAAAAGGGGGTAGTTTTGGGCTATGAGAGTAGTCATCTTAGGGGGAGAGTTAGTATATAGGACATTTTTGAAGGGGAGTGTTATCATATTTTTGAGGGATGTAGTAAGGCTATATGTATTTTTTCTTATCTCTTAGATATACATTGGTCTTGTATATGAGGTCCTTTGACCATTTTTACATACATTGTACTTATCTTATCTTTATATATGTTGATGTATGTTTCTTTCACCTCTCTCTTCATGTGTTGTTTCTTTTCTATCTTTATACACATGTTCTTTATACTTGTATGCAATCTATTTATTTTTGTTTCACACAAGATGCCTTGATGAGTTTTGTTTAAAGTGTTTCAGAAATACAGGTTGTCAAAGTCTACTTATCATAAGCTCTCTTCTTGCAAAGTTTTTCAAGAGTTTGTGTTAGGATAGATTTTTTGTATTCAACAAGTGAATATGAGTTGAGTGATTTATGACTTCTCTCATATGCTCATTTGTTTGTTATGGTTTTGTCACGGATTGCCAAAGGGGAGATTGTTAGGACATATATGTTTTAACTTGTTTAAGAACATATGTCACTTAGTTATGTAAATTGGCTAATCCTTTGACAAAACACACTTTGCTTGTAATTAGGTAGTTCTAGGTGTTTTTAATACTTCAAGAAACAATGTTTCAAGGTCAAGTGTTGAAGTCATCAAGTCTGTCCAAGAGAAAGCAAGTTAAAGTGCAGAATTTTTAAAGCTCGACACCTCTCGATAGCTACCTCGACACCTGCTATCTGTCGAGA
>NW_027069719.1:770305-788889 GCF_002906115.3 Quercus suber
AGCTACCTCGACACCTGCTATCTGTCGAGATTTAAAAAGTCAGATTTCCAATTTGATTTTCTTGGGATCCGTGAATATGTTTTTGGGCCTTCTTTTCTTCTAACCCTAAACATATAAAATGATTATTTTAAGAGCCGTTTTGGGTGACACAAGTTGCATTATCATTGAGCAATCTCTGTTTAAGCAAATTGTGATCAACAGACGAAGTTCTTGACCTAGTTCATCTTCCATCAAGAAGTTGCTGTGTATTTGCACCATAGGGTTTTGTAACCAAGCATCTTCCTGCTATTCATCAGAAAGGATGATCTGAAGAACTTTGCAACCAACCATTCTTCATCAGTTGGTGTTCTGAAGTCGCGTACTTGGATCCGCGCATTGGTTAGTCACGTACTTGGGAGCCGTGCATCAAAGGTGGAGACTGTCACTACAGATCAAGTCCAATTGGGTATTAGGGTAAGGGTTCAACTGTAGGTTGGTAAGGTACTTGGGATTCCTTTACTTGTAACCGCTTGATTTGATAATAATGGAGTTTCGGGAGTGGTGACCTGAAAATCACCCGGTGGGGTTTTTGCCATTAGGGTTTTCTCCATTCGTAAACAAATCACCGTGTTATTTATTTTCCGCTGCATACTTAGTTGATTGGTGATTTGTTTGTGCTTCCATAAAATTGCATGATTAATTGATTAATTGATTAATTAATTACTTGGCTAAATTAATTAATTAGGGTTAATCACAAGGGGTCATTCATATTGTGACCTATCAGTTTTAATTTGAATCAATCACTGAAATTACTTTTTTGCCCTACCAACAACAACTTAACACGTAAAATTTGTTATGAAAAATGTTGCAAATCTAACATTTCTCTCCTTTTTTCTTGTTTTTAATTTGATAAAAAAAATATCATTTTATTTATTGGCTAATATCTAAGTTTAATTAATATTAATACAATGAAAGAAATAAATATATTGGTTAACATTTGGGGGCCTTAGGCTACTGGCTAATTCACGTATGGCATATAACTGACCTTGGGTGTGTTTCAGTGGACGTTGGTTCACAGTTTTAAATGGTGTAGTTTAGTGGCAAGTGGGCTGGTTGGCGAGAAAGAAAGAGAACTGGTGAAGAAAGAAAGAAAAAAGACAACCAATGAAGAAAGGGAAAAAAAAAATAGAGAGAGAAGTGAGAGAGAGAAAACATTAGGTGGCGTTTAGTGCGAGGGAATTCACATTACCCCCAACATTTTTTTTTTTTTTTTTTGGAGATAAGAGATAGAAATTTTATTGAAAATAACCAAACCAATTTACAAGTAAAAGTATGCCTTGTTCAACCACAGCCAAAACAGGGGAAGATTGCCATAAAAAAAAAAAACCCAGTCAAGCCGAAAGTTTTTATTTTTGAAAAAAACTTGGTTTGGCCGAATTCAGGTGTTTTGTTGTGCCTTCAGCACCTTCTGATATTCCTACAGGTAACCGATAGCCCCATTCAAAATATCTTTTGGATGGGATTGGGCCTTTTCAAAGTAGAACTTGTTCTGCGCATTCCAAATTATCCACAATGTCACTACCCACCTTTCCAAGTCAGTTTTTGATAATCTGTCCAACAAGGTCCAAAACAGTAGGAAAAAAATCACAAAGGTTGTTTTGGCATTTTTGGAGTCCACCACAACAAAGTGCCCACACATTTTGTGCCAGTGAACACTCCCACAGCAAATGTCCAACTGACTCAGGTTGTTGGCAATAGATTTCACAACGAGGATCCACTTGCACTCTTCACCTATTTAAATTTTCCCTTGTTGGCCAAAATGTTTGAGCAAGCCTGCTAGAGAAACATCTGGACTTTTGGAGGCACATTTAGTTTCCAAAGCTTCCTCCATATAGGCCTCTCTATGGTTGTTGTGGAATGCTCAATCCGTGTCAGCTCCTTCATCCAAATAGCAACCTGATAGGATGATTTCACTGAGAAAGACTAAGACTGA
This sequence comes from Quercus suber, assembly GCF_002906115.3. Lineage (NCBI taxonomy): Eukaryota > Viridiplantae > Streptophyta > Magnoliopsida > Fagales > Fagaceae > Quercus > Quercus suber. Next base: position 772,278 of record NW_027069719.1, read on the forward strand.
TTTTCCTTCCAGATCAATACATCTCGATCTGCTATATTTTTGTCACAAAGGAATGGACGGAATTTCCATTCGTGTCTTGTTTGCAAAGAGATCAAAAATCTTCTCCCTATCCCACTGCATTATGTTACTCTTTATCAAGTCCTTCACCTTTAGTCCCATCTACTGCTCCCTTAAGAAAACCGGCCTATGAGAGAGCAACTTATGTGTGGCTAACCCAATAGTACTGCCATCACCCACTCTCCACTTGGTTCACAAATAATTTCCCTAGTCGCCAATAAACTCCTTCAGACATAAGAAGGATTACTCCCTAATTTAGCATCCATAAAAGAATAGTTAGGAAAATACCTTGATTTGTACACCCTGAAAAATAATGAATGGGTGCTGTGAATAAGCCTCCAAGCTTACTTTACTAGCAATGCTAAGTTGAAAGCTTAGACATCCCTAAATCCCATCCCACCTCTTCCTTTCAAATTGCACAATTTCTTCCAATTGATCCAGTGTATTTTCTTCTCATCCTTTGTTTGACCCCACTAATATTTTGCAAGTTTTGAATTTATCGTATCACATGAGGCCTTAGGGATTTTAAAAATTCCCATAGTGTAGGTAGGTATTGCTTGAGCCACCATTTTAATAAGGATCTCCTTTCCGGCTTTAGAAATAAATTTTTCCTTCCATTTCATTACTCTCTTCGTTATCCTCTCTTAAAGGCCTTTAAATGTGTTGACCTTTAATTTTCCACCTACCATAGGTAGGCCAAGATAAGTCTCATAATCCTCCATAACTCGAGCCCAAATAGTGCTTGAACATCCTCTCTAATTGATTGCCTTGTGTTTCGGCTGAAAAAGATGGATGTTTTCTATCTATTTATTACCTGTCTCGATGCTGCTTCATATCTTCAAAGGTATTCTAAGAGATGCCTCCCTTCTTCTATTGTTACTTGACAAAAAATGAAACTGTCATCAGCAAATAACAGATGAGAGACAAATAACAGATGAGAGATGCACACTCCATTTGTACATGATAGGATGCCATGCAACTGCTATCTTTCCGTTGCCTTTCTGATTAGAGAAGAGAGACCTTCTGCACACAACAGGAAGAGGTAAGGGGGGGGGGGGAGGATCACCCTGTTTGATGCCATGAGATGGAGTGATGTACCCTTGTGGTACCCTATTAATGAGCATGAAGTATGTTGTAGTCTGCAAGGTTGCCATGGTTAAATGAACCCATCTTTCGTCAAGCCCCAATTTAAGCATGATTTCATTAAGAAAGGCCCACTCCACATGGTTATAAGCCGTGCTAATGTCTAGTTTAATTTCCATTTGTCATTTCTTTCCTGTTCTTTTATTCGGCATCCTGTGTAACACCTCAAAAGCTACAGTGGTATTATCAGTAATCAACCAGTTAGGAACAAAGCCACTTTGTGATTCCGATATTACATTAGGCGGAATAAGTTTTAGTCGGTTCACTAAAACTTTAGAAACAATTCTGGGCACAACATTTCCTAGACTAATGGGGTGGTAGTCAGATACAGATTTAGGTTCATTTATCTTCGGTATGAGGACAATGTGGGTGTAGTTCATTTTATGTGATAAATGACCAGAGTGCAACATTGATAAAACAACATTAGTAACATCGTTCCTTACTATATGCCAATATTTTTGAAAAAAAAAAGGGGGGGGGGGGGGGGGGAAGGCACGTTGATAAATTGTCCTACATTTGTTTCGTGATTATTCTCTTTCTCCATGTAGTCCGTGCATTTCATACACTCCATTAAATCCGGGTTTTTTTTTTTTTTTTTTTTTTTTTTCCCTCAATGCATCAGTTACAAGAATTGAAGAAAATAGATTTCGATTACCCAAATAATGGATGTTCGTTGGTCCCTTACTCCACCATTAATGCCGTGATTTCCCATATTTTCCATTGGGAGGGATTCCCCCACCGGATCGGCATTAGTCTATGACCTTTCATCTGTCTCTGTTGCTTGATGCCGTGTTGGACTTGGTTGTTTTCTTCCTGGCAATTGCTTTGGCTTCTAAAAACCTGCTCTCAACCAATCTCCATACAAGCTTTCCTCTCTATCCCTACTGTTGGACTCGATGCAGGCTTTAGCTTCATGACCAAGAAAACCACACTGGAAACAAAGTCCTATGAGATGTTCATATTGAAAGGCCACCCACACCTTGTCACCCTCCGGGCTAAGTATAGGAGCCCTTCGGGGAATAGGTTTATCCAACGGCATCTCAACTTCGACACGAAGGAACCATGCTTGATTAGAGGCAATAGCTTTACTATCCATGACAATAACTCTTCCAATCCCTTTTCCGATGTCTCTACCTGCCTCCGCGTTTATCAAATCAAAGGGTAATCCCCACACTTGTACCAAAATCGGAATCGTTAAGAACTTTACTAAAAATGCTATCATTCCTTTCTCCCACCTTTGTAGTAATAGGATGTGGTTATCAAAGCTCCAAGGTCCATTATTGATCACCCAGTTTAGTTGGCTTTCCATTGAGAATTTGAACTGGAACAGTCCATCCCAACCTCCATGATTTTTATATCGTTCCCCAATTTCCATGCTGCTCGTAGTAGATTTTTGGCCGCACGAAAGTTTATGGATTTTTGGCCTTCCGAGTAGACTGTTAGAGAAGTCTTCTAATGTTTTTTTCTCTGTCCTTTGAGCAGACCATAATCACCTTACCTTCCTCCTCCGTCAAACAAACCCTCTGTAGCCTTTCTATAAACTCCGAGTCCATGTTGTTGAGGACAAAGGTAATTCAAGAGAAACAACGTCTAGACAAGAGTGTCTACCTACCCCAAGAAGTGTATGATAGGGTAGGAAGAAACAGGTCTCACTCAACATGAGAAAGAAAGTCTCCTATCGAGAGGAGAAGAAAGTGTCCAAAAAACTTAAGTTACTAGGAAAGTAAATTTTCAAAGGAAAAGTTAATAATAGTAACTTTTCTTCATCTTGAATTCCTCCATCTCCACACTTTGGTCATGCTTCCCTTAGTTTCTTCACATCATGTTTTTCTCACACCATATTACACCCCCCCCCCCCCTAACATCTAGATTCCTTGGAATATGATGTCTTACAATCTGAATGCCTTAAAATATAACTATTCTTACATTTGGTTTATTCATAAGAATCTTAAAGGATTTATTTATTGTTCCCATACTATCCTTAGATTTATAAACCCAATATCAATTTCTTTAATCTTCCTCTAAATAANTTTTTTTTTTTTTTTTTTTTTTTCCCTTCAATGCATCAGTTACAAGAATTGAAGAAAATAGATTTCGATTACCCAAAATAATGGATGTTCGTTGGTCCCTTACTCCACCATTAATGCCGTGATTTCCCATATTTTCCATTGGGAGGGATTCCCCCACCGGATCGGCATTAGTCTATGACCTTTCATCTGTCTCTGTTGCTTGATGCCGTGTTGGACTTGGTTGTTTTCTTCCTGGCAATTGCTTTGGCTTCTAAAAACCTGCTCTCAACCAATCTCCATACAAGCTTTCCTCTCTATCCCTACTGTTGGACTCGATGCAGGCTTTAGCTTCATGACCAAGAAAACCACACTGGAAACAAAGTCCTATGAGATGTTCATATTGAAAGGCCACCCACACCTTGTCACCCTCCGGGCTAAGTATAGGAGCCCTTCGGGGAATAGGTTTATCCAACGGCATCTCAACTTCGACACGAAGGAACCATGCTTGATTAGAGGCAATAGCTTTACTATCCATGACAATAACTCTTCCAATCCCTTTTCCGATGTCTCTACCTGCCTCCGCGTTTATCAAATCAAAGGGTAATCCCCACACTTGTACCAAAATCGGAATCGTTAAGAACTTTACTAAAAATGCTATCATTCCTTTCTCCCACCTTTGTAGTAATAGGATGTGGTTATCAAAGCTCCAAGGTCCATTATTGATCACCCAGTTTAGTTGGCTTTCCATTGAGAATTTGAACTGGAACAGTCCATCCCCAACCTCCATGATTTTTATATCGTTCCCCAATTTCCATGCTGCTCGTAGTAGATTTTTGGCCGCACGAAAGTTTATGGATTTTTGGCCTTCCGAGTAGACTGTTAGAGAAGTCTTCTAATGTTTTTTTCTCTGTCCTTTGAGCAGACCATAATCACCTTACCTTCCTCCTCCGTCAAACAAACCCTCTGTAGCCTTTCTATAAACTCCGAGTCCATGTTGTTGAGGACAAAGGTAATTCAAGAGAAACAACGTCTAGACAAGAGTGTCTACCTACCCCAAGAAGTGTATGATAGGGTAGGAAGAAACAGGTCTCACTCAACATGAGAAAGAAAGTCTCCTATCGAGAGGAGAAGAAAGTGTCCAAAAAACTTAAGTTACTAGGAAAGTAAATTTTCAAAGGAAAAGTTAATAATAGTAACTTTTCTTCATCTTGAATTCCTCCATCTCCACACTTTGGTCATGCTTCCCTTAGTTTCTTCACATCATGTTTTTCTCACACCATATTACACCCCCCCCCCCCCTAACATCTAGATTCCTTGGAATATGATGTCTTACAATCTGAATGCCTTAAAATATAACTATTCTTACATTTGGTTTATTCATAAGAATCTTAAAGGATTTATTTATTGTTCCCATACTATCCTTAGATTTATAAACCCAATATCAATTTCTTTAATCTTCCTCTAAATAAATAATAACAAACAAAATATAAACTATAAATTAAGACAAATTCATTAAAACTATAGTCTAACATTTCAAAATGACATGTATGGTACAAAAATAACTATTTAAATTCTTGTTCTTTATGAAAATCACAGCATCATATTTTGTTCATAAAAATAAATATCTTATTTAATTTTACCAAAATAACCAATCCCATATAGGAGATATAAATATTTTATGTTATTTTATTTTAGCATTTATATTATTGTGGCAGGAAGAGATAAACATAAAGGAATAGATACCATATTTTTTTTTTTTATAAGTATGTTTTATCTCCATTGCTTAAATGATAAGTAAAAAATGGTAAAATTGTCAAATTATAACAAATGTAATTTTTTATGCTTGGGAATCTCAATACCCACTTGTTTTAAGGGGAATTCACATTCCTAAAGAATGGGTTAAATGGGAATCTAGATACCCTGGCATTTAATTCCCTTGCAAAAATTTGCAACTAAACATAAGAATCTTTCAACATTTTTGAGAATTCTAAAATATTACCCATACCAAACGTAAATTTAGTTTATTTGAAAATCAGATACAACAATGAAATATAAAATTATTTTTTTAACTTCGAATCCGGGTTCCGTGTATTTAGTAAATAAGTCAACCTCTGTTTGGAAACAGATTTTAAATGAAAATTATTTTATTATTTAACTTATTTTTGCTACTATTCATAGGCTCCATTGCACTTTTTGATACTATTCATGGATCTTACTATACTATTTTAACTAATTTTTACCTTTAACTTTTACCTTTATCAATAATACTTTCAGTAATAAGTTTTTAATTCCACAAAATAAGCAATATCTAAAAAGACCAAAATATTAGCTTTGACAGTAAGGATAGTTTACTGTGCAGATTCTACGTGTTCTTGTCTCGGCCCATCAATCCATGCTGAGTCAAATTTTAGATTTTTTCTAATCCTTGACGGTACAGAATTCAACATAAGTTGGTGGGAAACTGATCAATATACTTCATTCCATTCAGCGATGAAAAGGTAACCCAGGCAAGCCAAATTGCCAAATTGACTCTTTCTAGAAGTAAAGAAAAAGTTAGAAGACTAATAACTCCAATACCGTTGATGATTTTTGAGTTCTTGTAATATACTCTCTACATTTTGAGAAGCTTCTAATATACTCTTACTCGATAAGATTTTTTTTTATTAACAAGAATGTAGATACTAGTATTCATATTAAACATCAACCATAACAACATAAGCATTTGTTCATGGCCGATTGCCTGTTGAAGCTGTCAGAGTAAAAATGTTTTACCTCCGCAACTCGAAGCTTATAGAAGGCGAGGAAAACTAACGTTTTATACATGACTTCTTCCGTTCTTCTAATATACTGGTAGATATTTTCATTCATATTAAACATAAGCATATGCATATGTTCATGGACGAATTTCTGTTGAAGCCAAAAGAGTCAAAATGTTTTACCTCCTCCACAACACCACAGCCTTTCTGTTAATATTATGTGTAGTCTTTGCGCTTACCAGCTCCATTATTTCCCAGCCAGTATACTTTGACCACCGTTGTTTAGATCAATCAAATGAAACCGCCAACGCCGATTACAAATCCAACCTCACAGTCTTGTTGGAATCTCTATCATCTAAGGCTTCCCAAAACTACAGCTTCTACAACGAAAGCTCTAATGTTGGCATCTACGGCCTCTACCTCTGCCAAGGTGATGTTTCTAATGAGACCTGCCAAATCTGTCTGAGCTATGCGACCCAAGATATCACAACTCGGTGTCCATCTAATAAATCTGCAATTATATGGTACGATAAATGCTTGTTAAGGTATTCCAATGTTGATTTATTTGGAGTGGCATCGTGGTCACCAGCGATTATTGGCCAGAATACTGCTAACCAACCCGATTTTTACTCGCTTGATCTGTTGAAATCTCTAATAAAGCGTGTCAATGTAGCGGAGAAGTTGTATGACACTGATAATCTGACAGTGACATTGAGCGGGCAGTCCGTGATAAGTTATGGGTTGGTGCAGTGTACACTACAACAAAATGTATTTTTAGCGACGAAAATTAGTGAGGAAATATTTTTCGTCACTAAAAATACAGTTTTAGTGACAAAATATGAATTTCGTCACTAATGGTGAAAAAAATTATAACATTTAGCGACGAAAAATAAATTTCGTCGCTATTGTGATCTGAAAAATGGGCGCTAGTGGAGGGTAATTTTGGCTCAAGTTTAATTAATCTATAGCGATGAAATATTTCATCACTAAAAGTTGAAATTTTTAGTGACGAAATATTTCGTCACTATAGGTATTGCTGTGATAGTATTAGTGACAAAAATCCTTTCGTCGCTATAAGGAAGAATTAGCGACGAAACATATTCGTCACTAAAAATAATAATAGTTTTGCACTTATATATTTTTGTGACGAAATCACAATTCGTCACTAAAAGTATGCTACAGCGACGAAATTTGAATTTCATTGCTAAAAATCTTAACAAAATATGGTTTCTTTAGTGACAAAAATAAATTTCATCACTATAAGGAAGAATTAGCAATGAAAAATATTCGTCACTAAAAATAATAATAGTTTTGCACTTATATGTTTTTAGTGACGAAATTACAATTTGTCACTAAAAGACTGCTACAGTGACGAAATTTGAATTTCCTCGCTAAAAATCTTAACAAAATATGGTTTCTTTAGTGACGAAAATAAATTTCGTCACTAAAAGAGTAATAAATTCTGGCTCCTTTTGTGACGAAATAGAAATTCGTCGCTAGAAGTGGGCAATAGCGACGAAAACATTTTGTCGCTAAATTCTGGCTCCTTTCCCTTGATTGTTTACATCTTTTTATTGTTTTATATCTCTTGCTTAGTTTAACTATTTGCTTAATTTTATTATTTGCTTAGTTTATTTAATTTCAAAACAACCAATTTTTATTAAACTAGATTAGGATTAATTTGGTTAAGATTTAATTAATTTTCTTACGTTCATTCAAGTCCCTGTGGGTTCGACCTCGTTCTTGTCAAACTATACTTCGGTACGGTTCGTACACTTGCAAGTACTTTAAAATTTCACAACACCTACATATGCCATATATATGTACATTCAATTATTATTTTTTAGCTCAATTAGCTAAAAAAATTTAGCAATAACACCATTATTGTAGCTCTATTTTTGTTGCGTGGGTTTGTTAAGGCCATATTTTATATGTAATTGACTAATTTTTTGACAAAACGCAGTTTATTTATAATTAGGTAGATGTAAATTAGGTAGATGTAAAGTGTTAGTATTAAAGATATTAAGACTGATCCAAGAAACAAGTGAAGAAAAATTGTTTTATTAAAGCTCAACAAATAGCTGCTATCGAGACTAAATGGGAAGCTTGACACATGCTCGATCTATCAAAAATTATGATTTCAGAATTTTAGATTTGAAATTCGACCCAAGTTGATGTATTTGTTTAAGTTTTCTTTTCTCACAAACCTAAACATATATAAAGTGTGGGGGGGGGGGGGGTAAAAGCCCAGAGCTACTTAATGGGCCCGGAGCGTCCTGTTAAGGACTATTATATTTCCGAGGAGTAATAGGTGGTTGGGACGGTCCATCTGAAGGCAGGAAGCCCAGAAGTAAAGGGAGAATGTCGTCCGAAGAGGTCACTGCTAGTCCAAGGACGTCCTACTCCTCGGCCACAAATAGCCTTGATCAAACAAACGTGTGGAAGACCCGAATAACCTTCCTAACAATCTCAATGATAATGATAAGTTCTAAGTGGATCCAGAGATGATCAGAACTAAAGAAAAATATCTAAAGGAAAAGCTACTACCACCGTATTTAATGCACTGTAACAGCTTTTCTGGCCGTATTTATGTGGAGAAGACCCCTGAATAGTGCAACTTCAGCTATTGCCACTCACAAAGAACTAAAGTAGACACATGACGTGACATGCACTTAAGTAGATGCGCGGATGAAGAACAGGTGGATGATGGAGATGATAGGAAGGGATGCTATATAAAGAAGAAGGGTCCCTGATAATAGGGGACGGAGCAGAGAGAGAAAAAGGGAGAGAAAAGCTTTACTATAGCTCTGAATGCTGTAATCACTGCTCACTTAATAAAACATCTTTTCGGACATTCATGTATGGAGTTGTTCAAGCATTAGTTCATGTTATCATCACTGCACGTAACCTAGCCAATTATTCTGTGCTTCATAACCAGCCCAGCTCTTTCGCCCATTCTCTACAAATTCATTGTTCTGGGTTCGTTGGGCCTTTAACCCATATCCTTTGGGCTTGGGCTACAAAAACAGTCCCTACATAAAGCTTATTTTAAGAGCTGTCATACACGAATACAAAGACCAAGAGTTTAATTTTCTTTGTGAGAAACTACTGCATTTGTATGCCATAGAGTTTTATAACCAAGTGCTTCCTGCTCTTCATTGTTGATGAAGTGAAGAACTTTGTAGTCAACAACAATCATTCAAGTTGCTAGAGTTATTCATGTATTGGGATTCATGCAAAGAAATTAGTCATAGATTGGAGATTTATGCATCAAAGAAAAGAAGGCTGCTACAAGATCAAATCTAATTCGGTACTGGAGCAAAGGTTCAACTATAAGTTGATATTTTGAAAAGGTAGTGGTAAGAGTCCTTATACTTGTAACTAATTGATTATTGTTTAGTGGATTCTTGGAAGTGGAGATCTTAAATTCACTTGGTGGAGTTTTTGCCTTACGAGAGGTTTTCACAATTTTTCAACAAATCACCGTATTAATTTATTTTCCATTACATATTAGTTTATCTGATGATTTGTTGGTGCCTCCACAATTTGCATGTAACTTAACCTAATTAATCAGCTTTGGTAATTGTATTAATTTTAACCGAACAAGTGGTATCATAGCAAGCACACTTTAATTAGATTTTAATCTTTGCGGTGTGATCTATTGTCCTTGTTGTCATGGATACAAATTACATGAACAAGTCTTTGAATAATACCTCTTGTGATTCTAAGAATGATGTGTTTCAGTCTCTCAGGACATGTAAGTCTGAAATTTATTTGAGACAGATATATGTGTTAATTGAAAAAGGCTTGCATATGGATATGTTTATGAAATCAGCTCAGCTAAAAGAACTGTTGATTTTTGAGAAATGCAAAAGAAAACTAGACTGTCTGAAAAGATGCATACATTGGGTTGCAGGCAAGAGAAAGATGAAAGAATGATTGAGGTTGTCTAGCAGAGGTCACAAAGAAAGAACTTAGCCATATAACTTGACTGATAAACATGAAGTGTGCTTTATGATGCATATTGCTCTTCAGGTGATGAATACATGTCTATGGTATCTTGACAGTGCATGTTCAAGACATATGACTAGGGACCGGTTTCTCTTCAAAACATTTGAGCCAAAAAGGTGTGGCAATGTTACATTTGGGGATGGAAGAAAATCCTAGATAAAGGGGAAGGGAATTATTTCCTTACGTGGATTACCTGACATCACAAATGTGCTATATGTTGAAGGACTAAAAGAAAGTCTGTTGAGCATAAGTCAAATTTGTTATCAAGCTTGGTGGGGGTATGTACTTTGGATAATTGCTACGGCTTGGTTCCAACTATTGAGAGAGTTTGCAATAGTATTCAGATGCCTAATGAAGAATTATGGCATAAAAGGATGGAACATGCAAGCTACAAACAACTGTCTATCATATCTAAGAATGAAGCAGTGCTAGGCGTTCCCTAAATGGCTAAATTAAAAGAAAGTCTGTTGAGCATAAGTCAAATTTGTTATCAAGCTTGGTGGGGGTATGTACTTTGGATAATTGCTACGGCTTGGTTCCAACTATTGAGAGAGTTTGCACTAGTATTCAGATGCCTAATGAAGAATTATGGCATAAAAGGATGGAACATGCAAGCTACAAACAACTGTCTATCATATCTAAGAATGAAGCAGTGCTAGGCGTTCCCTAAATGGCTAAATTTGACAATACTGTGTGTGGACCATGTCAACTCAGAAAACAAACAAGAACTCATCATCAGGCAACATTAACCATTGCCATTAGGAGTGTTCACCAAACTGCAAAAATTGCACCAAAACCACCTGCAAAATGGCATAACTGCACCACACCACAAGTAATAATGCATCGCAAAAACTGCAATAACTCATCATCAGGCAAGAACAAACAAGTACTCATCATCAGGAAACATTAACCGTTGCCACTAGGGGTGTTCACCAAATTGCAAAAACTGCACCAAAACCACCCGCAAAATGGCATAACCGCACCACACCACAAGTAATAATGCATTGCATGATGTAGTGCGACTTGTGGTTTTATAATAAGAAAACTGCACAAATTACACTGCACCCTCTATATATTAATATATTTATTTATTTTTAATATTAAATATATTATTAACAGTTTAATAACCCTAGGTTTCAAAAAAAAATATATATATATAGTTTGATAACTCTAGCAAGTGTTAACTAGGAAAGCTAGTCCAAAATAAAGAAAAACTAGCTTAATAATTTAAAACTTGGCCCAAAATAAAGGGAAAATCAGTCTTGGTCTAGGTAGGCAAGCCCAAAATTTTAAAAAATATATTGACTTTAAACTGCATCTTATATACAACATCACACATGTTACTGCAAAAATGAGGTGCGGTGTGGTTATGATTTTGGTTAAACTCTAAACCGTACTGTACTACACATGTGATCTCAAAAATAAAGTGCAGTGCAGTTATAGTTTTAGCTAAACTGCTCTACAAAGTGCGGAGCTAAAAATGGCCCAAAACCACAGCGTATCGCACTATGAACACCCCTAACTACCATATCAAGACCACTTGAGCTCTCTCACTTTGATCTCATGGGTCCTACTAGAACAAAATCTCTAGGAGGCAAGAGATATATCATGGTTGTGGTAGATGACTTTACCAAATTTACATGGGCAATTTTGCTGAGGTCCAAGTTTGAAGCATCTCGACAAATAGAAATTTGCTGCAAAAGATTGCAAAATGAAAATGGGGTATGCATAAATCGTCTTCGAAGTGATAATGGAAAAGAGTTTGAGAACTCTCAATTGGAACAATTTTGCATTGAAGTTGGATAGCTCAGTAATTCTTTGCTCCTATTACTCCTTAACAAAATGGAGTAGAAGAATGGAAGAATTGAGTCATCCAAGAGATGGCCAGAGCTATGGTGCACAACAAGGATTTAGCAAAAAATTTGTGGGGTGAAGCTGTGAAGATTGCCTATCACATTGTAAACAGGGTGTACTTCAGACCAAGAATAAAGAAAACTTCCTATGAACTGTGGAAAGGGAAAAGGCCAAATGTAAAATATTTCAAAATATTTGGTAGCACTTGCTTCATCTTGAAAGATAGGGAAAATGTGGGAAAGTTTGACACTCGAATTGATGAAGGTGCCTTTCTTGGTTATTCATCCTCTAACAAGGTCTACAAGATATTAAACAAAAGAACAGGTAAAGTCATGGAAACTGTTGTTCCAAGTGAATATGAATGTTAAGTGAAAGTGAAATCATACCAAATATGAAGCGGTCAAGGCTTGCATTTGGCACAAGTTCATAGACTAAAAGCCTCTCATCTCCTTCCATGCAGAATCTTAAGAGTCTTACAAGATGATGGTGCTGTAACCTAGCAACTAACATGACCTCATTCTTAAACACTATTTCTCCTTGTGATGAATTTTTGGATAACCTTTCATAGCTATTTCTTGTCCATTTGGGAACCTACCTTGAAAAAGGAATATACATATATATATATATATGTAATCCCAAATAATTCAAAATTTGGGATTTAACATATTATGTGAGAACAATGATACACTCTTCCACTCAATAATGTCAAATTACCTTGTAAACAGCACCAAATCTACCCTTTCCAAACTTATTAGCATCAGAGAAGTTCAGTGTAGCAACTCTGATTTTGACAAAGTCAAATTGCAAGCATTCAACAACACTAATTTGATCATCAGCATCAACTGAAGAACAAGTCAATACGTCTGAGTTAGATTACTAAGTATTGCCTAAATCGAAATTGCAATTGTGTATATACAAAAGCAACAAGAGGTATGCAGAACGAATTACTGAAATCCTTTCTTCTTGAATTCCGAGGGAACTAAAAATGTCTTCTATGTAATATTCTTGTATTTGTTTAGTACAACTCTTGCAGTAGGGTAGTTTCCACTAAAACCGATTTAATATCCAATTAGTGGCCTCTCGATTATGTTTTTGTTTAATTTAAAATGATAAGGAGAAAATAATGGCTGAAATAGCGGAATCTTATTTTCACTAATATTGCTTAATTCTCTAAACAATGCATTCACCACTACATAAAATTCGTAGGGATATGGTAATTTTTCTTGCTTTTATGGTAATGATTCACTTATCACTTAGCAAAAAGGAAAGGTAAACCAATTTCTAACTTACTTTCAGCTTTATCCTCTGGGTTCCTCGCTCTTAAATTGAGCAGATGCTGTAGAGATGATTAGTACAGCAGAAGCAATTAATAGTAGTCACTACTCACTACTACAATGAATACAGCTCGAGATGAGTCACTTTCCTTCCTGCAAAATCCGAATTCTGCTTTTATTAAAACATTAATTGCGAGTGCTCAATTTCGGGACAGGGGGGAAAACAATTATATATATTTTGAATGGGGTGTTTGTTTTCATTTATGTTTTATACTATTTGGTCATGCCATACGTACGTCCATGTTCTTTAGCATATTTTGCATCTTTATTATATGTATTTGTGGTACATTTTTAATAATATTAAGGAAATATCTTTTTGGAAACAACCTCACATTCAATTCTGAGATCAAAAGTGGTTCGAACGTAATGACACCAACAAACCATATATGTGTGTGTATGTATATAAATATATATATATATAGTTTCTTCGGTCTACGTTGACCAAGCACTGTTCACATTTGAAAATATGTACTTTTGTCTAAACCAGGGTTGAAAATTGGTGAGGCAGCGCCTACTAGGCCATCTTTCTTCCTTCAGTACCAGATGGACTTCCACCGAATAAACAAATGTGACCGTCGTTGAACTTTCCCAGGAAAGCCAAGTTTTTGCCATTTTCTAACTTACTTTCAACTTTATCCACTGGGTTCCCCGCTCTTAAATAGATGCAGATGCTAATAGGTATGAATAGTACAGCAGACGCAAAGTAGTCACTACTACAATGATTACAGTTCGAGATGAGTTACTTTCCTTTCCAGCAAAATCCGGAATTCTGCTTTTATTAAAACATAGCAAGTGGTACAGAGGGAATATTGATGAAGGGTGACTTCGTCAGCCAATGAATGCAATCAGTGACGAATTGAAACCTCGTGAATGTCCTTTCCTGATGGATGGTCACCGGTGTGGTGCCTGCCACAACGTCTCAGATGCTAAAGTCAGTGTCTAGAATTATATGAGAGCAAAACAAGAACACAGCATCAATGTAAAAGAAATGTTCATACCATCCTCGTTGGGGGATGTGAAGGATTTATATATGTTGTTGTAGATTTTAGCCGTTGGGTGATTTATGGTGCTTTAACTTCTCTCTGCGTAACGCCTGCTGGCATTATTAAGTGGCTTCAAGTCGGTCCCAACTGTCTGTTCGTCTGGATGTGTAACCGCCCCTTATCATTTACTGGCAGTAATGATGGAGGGGATACCATCGTCAATGACGTGTGTTCTCGTCACTACCGACCTTCCTCGTCATCGGCCTTACCTCGTGCAGGATCTACTTCGTCAGTCCCATCAGTTGCCCCCGGATTCCATGGTCGTCATGACGCGTCGTGTTGACCGAGGAATATGAAAAGTTTCTGTGCGACAGGCGGTTGGGTTTTTGAGCCGCATTTAATGTGCTGCGGCGGTTCCTTTTCAGTTATGGCCCACGTGGCGCCTTTTGGTTGGAGGAGTCAAGGCTGCATATGATGAGCCTCCTTGATTTTCCCGCTGGTTTTTCAGCTTCCCAACATTTGGTTTTAAAACTTCTCCTTTCCCCTTCATTTTCTTTTTACTTTTTCGAAAAACTCCTTTTCTATATTGTTCTGGTGTTCTTCTTCTCCCCGGCGATTTTCTGCGCAGCGCCATAGTTGCCTTCTCCGAGGTAAGCTTTTTTGCTTTCTTTGGCTTTCTTTTTCTCTTTTGTTGTTGTCAATTTCTGATTTTTTTTTTTTATTCTTCCCTTGCTGGTTGCTTCTTTGTTTCTCTTCTTCTTTGGTTTTGGGGCGCCTTAGACCTCCTATTTTCCTAGCTTTCCATGTGCAGTAGCCTTAAGGTTAGGTTGGAGTGCCCTTCAATTTCATTCTTGTTTGCTCGATTAGGGGGGGTTTTAGGGACTTTCCCTTACTTAGAAAACTTTATTTACGAGGGCAGTAGTTTGGCTGTTGTGTTGGCTGATTTATTGCCACTCCTTCACCAATCTATTGAGTGGTTCGAAGAATTGGTGAAGGGAAGGACGATCAAAATTTCCCTTCCACCATTCACTCACGTCTTTGTCGACCGTATATTATTCGGTTCAAAGCATTGAATTGCTCATAAAATTATAGAAGTTTCCAACGCATTAGTCATCGAAAGAAAGAAGATACATGCATAAGATCAGTACAGAGCAGGAATGATACAGCGCCACCACCATCGTCTCCTCCACCACCGGCACTAGTCCCATCAGCATCCCCACCACCAGATTTGCCTACATCTACATTAGGTATGACACTGATATGTTTCATGACTTAGAACTTATAAGTTGACTTATCATGTTGGTTTAATTATTTATTTGTACGTGTTTTCGGTGGAATTGTTAATATATATATATATATATATATATATTATATTGTAGAAACAAATAATAGAGCAAAGTTGTATTATTGAAATGTTTTGTGTGTGTTTTTTTTTTAATTATTGTGGAAAACTACTTCTTTTCATAGATCATTAAAATAATATATTGCCTGAAAAGTAAATTCTGTTTTCAGATTAAAGAGGAACAAAATCATTGAAACGCCATATTAATTACAAAAAAAAAAAAAAAAATTATGTTCTGAACAAAGTTTTTGAAATAGTATACTTTTAGACCACACAAGTGACCAAGCCCTTTGATCCTATTGTAATAGCTTAGAGGGTACGTAAAAAGAAAATAGTGAGAGGTATATTGGTAAATATATTGCAAATCAACAATTGCTACTGAAATAAATATGAATTTAGGATGAAATTATTAGAAGTTTAGGATACAAGAAAGAAAAGTTTAATTCAAATTATTAGTTGAGTAGCTTTTCGGTTTTGGATATATCCGAATTAGTTCTTACTTTTCCCTGGCTATCTATGATTCTGAATTACATCCCCTCTAAATATTAGCATGGATTTGTCGAGTTATTTTGAATATCACCATATTCTTGATGTCACATGCTTTGATTGTCTCGCACTAAATTCTTTGTTCACATCATGTTTCATTAGCCGTTAAATTTACACATTCTTAAATGAGCAATGAGATTCTTACACAGTTTTTTGGCATTCTTTGATTACATATAAATCACAAATCGTGGATATTGATATAAATAAACGAGTATAAGATAATATATATTCACCTTCTTAAAAAACAAAGACACTTGACGTAAAAGTGTGGGCGTTATTTTGAACTCCTTCAAAAGTGGCTCAAACAATAATTTTTTTCCGCAAAGAAAAATGGCCCAAATTACTTTTCTCGGAAAGTTCAACGACGGTCACATTTGTTTATTCGGTGGAAGTCCATCTGTTATTGAAGGAAGAAAAATGGCCTAGTAGGCGCCGCATATTGACAAATACAATCTTTACGTTCAAAAAGTATATATTTCGACTGTGAACAATGAACTCCCTGGTCAACGTAGACCGAAGAAACTATGTGTGTCTGTTTGGATTGATATTGTTGTTGAAATTGAAAACTAAAACTGAA
>NW_027069719.1:788911-897442 GCF_002906115.3 Quercus suber
TTAAAAAAAAAAAAAAAAAAAAAAAAAAAGGAAATTTCCTTCGTGGACCGGTACCATGTTGAATTCACGGATTTTTTTTTTTTTTTTTGAAAAACACTTGAGAAACCAAATCAGTATCCAATTTCATAACCCAAAATATATGAGTTACAAACAATTTTACAATAATTTTTACAAATTTTTTATGTAGTGAATGGTAATTGATAAATTAAAAATCAATGCTAGTTAATGTTAGACCCAAATGAGAACCAATTAGAATAGGCCACATCAATAAGTTGCAAAATATTGTAATATAATTTATGGCTATAATATTACTCTTTTATAAAATGACTAAATCTCAATTTGTTATTGATGCATGACAATTTCATTTTCCTCAATTATATGTGGTGGTCTCTTGGGTAAATGATTTAATCCAAGCACATGAAACTAGAGAGTTAATAATTAAGACTTGTTCATGGTCCATAAAGAGGCAATGACTCATGGTCTGTTTGGATGGAGGGGGGAAGGAGGGAGAGTGGAGGGGAGTAAAGTAAAGTTGGCTAAAAATAAGCTAATTTTGTGCTAAATCTACTCTACTATACTTTACTCTTCCTCCCTCCTCCTCAATCCAAATGAACCTTCAGAAAGGATAATTACTGGTATGAGACAAATGATTTCTATTTTTTTTTTTTTTCTAATGATGAGCAGTGGTATATATACAAATAAAAATCCAATGTTAGAACTTGAATGTTTCAATTCATCCATTGTATCCACAAGGAATGCTCTCATGCCCTAGTGCATGTGGAAGCAGTAGTGTGTCTTGTTGCCTCTTGCAAGAGTTCAAGTGACGTCCCCTACGTGAGGTCAGTGGGTCGAGTTTTTTACCTGGCTCTACTTCCCCTTGTGGTGAAGTTCAAAAAGGAAGGAAGCCTATGGTAGAGGAGCTTAAGAAGCTTTGGAGTAAACTTTCCTTCACGGAAGAGGAGGACGAAAGTCTAGAGCTTGGAAGTAGTAGTACAAGGGCAGCAAGAGAATTGGGGATGAATTGTGTAGTGATGAAGGTTTTGACCCATAGAAGCTTAAGCTTAGACACTCTAAGGAAAAATATGAGAATGTTGTGGAAGCCTAACAAAGGTGTCCAAATCTTTGAGATAGAGGAGGTCCTTTTTCTGGTTAAGTTTGGAAATGGAAAGGATAAGAAGAAAATACTGGACATATGCCCATGGAGCTACGAAAAATAGATAGTGCTCATGCAAGAGTTTAAGGGGGAACTAGCCCTAAAAGAGATAATCCTGAAGTGGTTACCCTTTTGGATCCAGATCTTTAACCTTCCCCTAAAGAGTAGAACTAAAGAAATGGGATGGGAAATTGGCTCTAAGTTAGGGGAGGTTTTGGAGATGGACGTCCTAGAAACAAGGGTTCAATAGGGGAAATGCCTATAGGTTCGAGTTCGGATAGATGTCACCAAAAGACTTGTCCGGGGGAAGAAAATCACCATAGAAGAGGGAGAGAGCAGATGGGTGAACTTTAAGTACGAAAGACTCCTTAACTTCTGCTACGAGTGTGGTTTGATTAGCCATGCTCTAAAAGATTTTTTGAAAGGTCTAGAAAACAACAACCAAGTTAACATTGAATGCATGCAGTATGGAGCCTAGTTAAGGGGCAAACTGTCAAGAAGAGGCGAAAAGAACCAGAAACCTTTAGAGTAGGGAGTAACTTTAATAGCAAGCATAGGACAACCGAAACCGGATCGAAGAGGATAGTAGAGAAGAACCATGTGCCTAGCAAGGTAACAAAGGTAGATCGGGTACATGTGGCAGCACTGCCAAACATGGAGGATAGCAACCCAAAGTGGGAGATAACAAAGTCAGACGCCTTAAAACACCTAACGAGAGAATTGCAAGAAAATGGAAAGGTTAAAAGGTTGATGGGAAAGTTAGAGGAGAAGAAAGCCCTTTTGGCAAGACATCCTTAGAACTACCCATAGCCCAGGCAGAAAAAGTTGAGGTGATACAGTGGGAGAAAGTGACTAGTCAGGTTGATAAGCCCACTTTTTAATTCAATTTAACACCAAGCCCAACCCCTAACAATGAAAAAGGGGGCCCCAACATTGAGTTGGTTCCAATGGCTATGACCTACTACCCAAAAGTAGGATGGGTAATAGAAAAGTTGGGCCCGAGAAGTGGGCATTGGAAGAGAGTAGCATAGGGGGCAAAACCAAGCACAATTCATAAAGAAGTAGTCCCAAATGGCCAAAAACGAGAAGGCCCAGTCCCATTACAAGAACTAGACCCTAAATTTATTGATCAAAAGAGAAGAAGAGGAAAGAAGCAATAAAATGCAACCCTAGAGAAGGAAAATCAAAAGGTTGGTAGTGAGGCAGTGGCTGCTTTGCAGCATCACCAAGCCCAATGAGATTTTAGCTTGGAATTGCCAGGGTTTAGGGTCATCCCTAGTGATTCAAACCTTCACCAACAAGGTGAAGGCCAAAAACCCAATTTTGGTCTTCCTTACGGAGACAAAGGCTAGAGTGATGGGAGAAGTGGTGGCCTAGCTTTACTATGGAAGGAAGGAACCAATGTCAGGTTCAAGAGCTACTCAAACTCATATATCGAGGTGGTAGTCCATATACCGATCCATTGCCAGCCGCAGGCTTCTATGATTAACCAAACTCTTGAAAAAGACATATATCATGGCAACTGCTAGAAGCACTACGAGCCTAGTGTGACATGCCATGGATGGTATTTGAGGATTTCAATGAGATTTCACACCCTGATGAGAAGCTTGGCTGGATGGATAGAGATGTAAAGCAGATGGTAGCATTTAGAGAATGCTTGAGCAGGTGTGGTTTGTATGATTTAGGTTTTATTGGGCAAATATTTACATGGTGTAATGGTCAATTAGGGAGTAGCGTACCCTTCTCAGACTGAATAGAATGGTGGCTAATGAGGATTGGATGGAGAAATTCCCTAAGGCTAGAGTCCATCATTCCTCAATCTCTGATCATTGCCTCCTAATGCTTCTCCTCAAAAAAAGGCAAACCCAAAAACCGGCCAAGAAAATATTTTTCTTCGAAGCCATGTGGACGAGAGAGGAAGAGGAAGGGTGCAGGGAGGTGGTAGAAACATCCTGAGATCCTTATCGGGGTGACCCAAACTTTTAAGTCATAGACAGACTAAAGATGGAATTGGAGAGAGTTTGGGCACGTGAACAAAACTCTGAAATAAAAACAAAATCAACTCCAACAACTTGAATCCCTTGATAGCCTTCATGGAAAGGCATTAGAGATATAGAGCTTGAAGAAAGAGATTAACAAGACATTGATCAGGGAGGAAATCATATGGCACCAAAGATCTAGAGCACTGTGGATCAAATGGGGTGATCGAAATATGAAGTTCTTCCACACGACAGCCTACTAAAGGCATCAAAACAATAAAATTGTGGGACTCATGAATCTAAATGGCATTTGGCAAGAAGACCAGGAGGGAGGTGAGGGAATCATCCTTGATTATTTCTCAACTATCTTCAAGTCAGACCATCCAATCAAATTTGAGGCCAGTCTGTAACCACTCGAGTTACCCCAGACATGAATGATGAATTGCTAGTAGACTTCATGATGGAGGAGGTGTGGAGAGCTCTTAAACAAATTCATCCCACAATATCCCCAGCTTTGAATAGTTTAGGGTTTTAAAAAAAAAATTTAAATCAATTTTTATGGGCCGATAGGGTAGTGGGGGGTGTTGTTTGTGGAGGCATTGGATTTTTTTGATGTGGCAAACGGGCAAGATGGATTGAGTCAATCGAGTTGCAAGTCAAAACAGATTCGGGTAAAAAAAGGGGGGTGGTCATTTGAAGTGGGTTAGGAATGGATTGGGTCAATCAGGTCACGGGATAGGTCTTGTGAGGTCAACCCGTACTTTTCACATGAATTTTTTCTTTTAAAGAACAAAATTATATTTGCCATTTGGAAAGTAATGCAGTAAATTACTTTATGTAAACTTCATTGCTTCGAATCCACCATTCATATTGAGAATGAGCTCAGCTAAAAAAATTAATATTTATTCAATAATTTTAAAATTATACAAATTCCAACATTACTAACCAAAACAAAATAGCACAAAAGATAATTAAAACAAACACACAAATTTCATTTCTATACATAAACAACATCCCAAAACATAAAACAAAATTACAAATGCCTTATTGAATAACTAATTTGACAACGAATAAAAAAATATAAGAAATTTACAATATTGAAAACTAATTTTATATCACTACAACAAAATGTATTTTTAGCGACGAAAATTAGTGAGGAAATATTTTTCGTCACTAAAAATACAGCTTTAGTGACAAAATATGAATTTCGTCACTAATGGTGAAAAAAATTATAACATTTAGCGACGAAAAATAAATTTCGTCGCTATTGTGATCTAAAAAATGGGCGCTAGTGGAGGGTAATTTTGGCTCAAGTTTAATTAATCTATAGCGATGAAATATTTCATCACTAAAAGTTGAAATTTTTAGTGACGAAATATTTCGTCACTATAGGTATTGCTGTGATAGTATTAGTGACAAAAATCCTTTCGTCGCTATAAGGAAGAATTAGCGACGAAACATATTCGTCACTAAAAATAATAATAGTTTTGCACTTATATGTTTTTGTGACGAAATCACAATTCGTCACTAAAAGTATGCTACAGCGACGAAATTTGAATTTCATTGCTAAAAATCTTAACAAAATATGGTTTCTTTAGTGACAAAAATAAATTTCATCACTATAAGGAAGAATTAGCAATGAAAAATATTCGTCACTAAAAATAATAATAGTTTTGCACTTATATGTTTTTAGTGACGAAATTACAATTTGTCACTAAAAGACTGCTACAGTGACGAAATTTGAATTTCCTCGCTAAAAATCTTAACAAAATATGGTTTCTTTAGTGACGAAAATAAATTTCGTCACTAAAAGAGTAATAAATTCTGGCTCCTTTTGTGACGAAATAGAAATTCGTCGCTAGAAGTGGGCAATAGCGACGAAAACATTTTGTCGCTAAATTCTGGCTCCTTTCCCTTGATTGTTTACATCTTTTTATTGTTTTATATCTCTTGCTTAGTTTAACTATTTGCTTAATTTTATTATTTGCTTAGTTTATTTAATTTCAAAACAACCAATTTTTATTAAACTAGATTAGGATTAATTTGGTTAAGATTTAATTAATTTTCTTACGTTCATTCAAGTCCCTGTGGGTTCGACCTCGTTCTTGTCAAACTATACTTCGGTACGGTTCGTACACTTGCAAGTACTTTAAAATTTCACAACACCTACATATGCCATATATATGTACATTCAATTATTATTTTTTAGCTCAATTAGCTAAAAAAATTTAGCAATAACACCATTATTGTAGCTCTATTTTTGTTGCGTGGGTTTGTTAAGGCCATATTTTATATGTAATTGACTAATTTTTTGACAAAACGCAGTTTATTTATAATTAGGTAGATGTAAATTAGGTAGATGTAAAGTGTTAGTATTAAAGATATTAAGACTGATCCAAGAAACAAGTGAAGAAAAATTGTTTTATTAAAGCTCAACAAATAGCTGCTATCGAGACTAAATGGGAAGCTTGATAAAAAAAAAAAAAAAAAAAAAAAAAAAAAAAAAAAAACCATTCTCCCACTCAGCAAAACAAAAAACCATTCACCCACTTAGCCAAAAAAAAACCATTCTTCTAGAGTTTTCAATCAAAAAAACAGAAACCAAAACAAAAAATACCTAAAGTGGAACTCGACGCCGATGAACCGTTGCCGATATGCCAACCGTCGCTGATAAACCCAACGAACTCAACCGTCACCGTCGCCAGTAACCCCAATGAACTTAACCATCGCCGATAACCCCAACCGTCGCTGATAACCCGAACGAACTCAACCATCACCGATAACCCCAACGAACTCAACTGTCGCCATTACCGTTGTCGATAACGCCAACGAACTCAACCGTTGTCGTCGCCGTCGCCGATAAGCCCAACCGTAGCCAATAAATGAACTCAACCTTCACACTGGCGACGCTTTTCCTTCCTCTGGCGACGCTTCGACTTCTGTGACACTTTGATTTTGACTGCCATTTCAGCGACGCTTTGACTGTCAGTTTTTTCCTCCACGCCAGCGACGCTTTGCCTCCCTTTCGCACTGGCACTTTGCCTCCCCTTCACATCGACGACGGTGAGATAGAAACTTTGAGATCTTTTTTTTTTTTTTTTTTTTAAATCTTTTTGTTCTTATAGATTTTAAATTTGGTCTGTCAACAAATGGGTATTTGATCTCATTTTCTATTTGATTGGATTTAGGCTGTTGGTTTCAATGAGATGGTTGTGATTTTTATGGGATTTTTTTTATGGTTGAGAAATGAGTTTGTTTGATTTTTGGTTTTCTCTAGCTTTGTGCTATAATTTCCTACATGCTTTATAAATGGAGGTGAAATCATAATGGAGGCAAGGCTTGCTAAATTTTGATGGGTTTGCTCTAGACAATTTTTTTTTTTGGTTGAGAAAGAGATAGAGAGAGATTGCTATGAACATCTCTATTGTGTTGTGCAACCAAATGTGATGTATGATGAGTTATGTACAAGTTTGTTGGCATTATTTGTATGATATCTTCTACTGCAGAATTGGAAAATATGATCAGCTCCATGTTTGTTTTCATATCTTTACTTTTCATTCCAGTGGATATTAGTGATGTTAAAAGCTTGAGGATTGTTTGTTTGTATTGTCTTCTTCTTTTTAAACTCCTAAATCATGCAAAACTCTTCTCTTGTTAAATTAACAAATCTTGTTTTGCAGGTTCTTGGTTTTTACTTTTGTTACTTGGTTGCAGGCTGAGTGTCATGGATCCCTAGTCTTAATCTTTTGATTATGAATTCACCCAATGTAACAGAATCTCTAAATATATTATTCATTTTTATCAAACTTATTTCACTTTAGGTCATGTTACTTGACATTTGTACCATTCTAGACAATGCATCCTTGACTTAGCATCATATCTGCACACAAGATTTTAGCTAGTGTTTAAATTTAAGGATGGTCTCTGTTCTGCATGCCTGCTTTTTAAGCTAGTCATGGGCACTTGAATATTATGTTACAACAAAGCACTTCAAATTGCCAATGGCCTAGCAGCATCCTTGAATATATTATTATTATTATTATTATTATATTTTTTTTTTTGTCTTGGTTATTTGACATTCTTATCAAATCTCTGCAGGTGTGGGCAAGAGTTTGCTTTTGCGCTTTTCTGATGGTTCCTTCACAACCAGTTTTATTACACCCATTGGGTTTGTATCCCTTGGAACTTCAGTTTTTATCCAATTATTAATTTTGCAAATTTGCACCTAGCAAAAACTGATATTAAGATAAGGATCATGGGTAATTAATTGTGGCTCCTCTTATGTGAATAGGGAAAAAATTAAGGACACTTGAATGATTGTTGGCCTTTATGATACTAGGATTAATTTATTTATTTATTTTTTTTTTTGGCATGTAGGCTAAAGCTAACTAAAAGTTATCTTTCTTTTATCTCCAGCTCTCTCTCTTTTGTGGCTGAATAAATTGTGAGGAACAAGGTGTAGAACACAAGTTAACTTTGAATTTTTTTCTAAAAGTTATAAACTTAGCTTGAGCAAAGTATGTAAATTCTAGTTAAAAACTTATAAAACTCTATACTTGTGATATTGGAAATTGGATTTGTGGTGGATTGTTGTGTTGGAGCAAGTGGATGGCTTGCATGGTGTTATAAGGTAGTTTAAATTCATATTAGGAGTGTTTTTAATTTCTTGCAAATGTGAATGGACCTTATTGATTAGATGTGATGAATAATATTTTATTTGATTTCAATACTTGTAAGCATTATAGTTGTGATGTTTGTGATTGGTTTTGTGGTGGGTTGTTGTGTTGAAGCAAGCGAGTGGCTTGTATGGTGTTATAAGGTGGTTTAAATACGTATTGAGAATGTTTTTCAATTCTTACAAATGTGAATCAATATTGTTAATTAGATGTGATGAATAGTATTTTATTCGATTTCAATACTTGTAAGCATTGTATTTGTGATGTTTGTGATTGGTTTTGTGGTGGGTTGTTGTGTTGGAGCAAGCGGGTGGCTTGCATGGTGTTACAAAGTGATTTAAATATATATTGGGAGTGTTTTTCAATTCTTGCAAATGTGAATGAATATTGTTGATTAGATTTGATGAATAGTATTTTATTTGGTTTCAATACTTGTAAGCATTATAGTTGTGATGTTTGTGATTGGTTTTGTGGTGGGTTGTTGTGTTGGCGCAAGCGGGTGGCTTTCTACAACTTATATTGGGAGTGTTATGATGACGCTTTTACCTATGGGGGTGGTTCATCTTCAAGTTAAATCACATATCGGTTAGTACTTTATCTTTAAGTTAAAATGCTTCATTTTTTATGTATCATTTGAAACTAATTGTATTATATTACACTTGAAAATTTATATTTGCTTTCTACAACTTATAAATTAGGAGTTGTGATTTTAATTTATTGGTGTGGCTACTCTTAATTCATTGTTAGAAATGTTTCTTATAACATAGTTAATGTTTTTACTTTACAATTTTAATGTAGTAGTGTTTTTATATTTGTGCAGATTTCTTATTGGTGGCTTTAGGGGATTTACTTTTGGCATTATTTGAAGATATACGAGGACATCTTCCGTTGGTTCTAATTATATTATGCTACTTTTTTTTTATTGTTATAAAACATCTTAAGTTATTGTGTGTTGCAAAAAATTATTGTATGGAAGGAGTTTGAATTAGATACTTGTTTTAATTTTAACATGTGGAATGTATGGATTGATTTTTTATAAATGTGTTGTTATTGTAGGGTTAACTTACATGTTTGTTATTTGTTGTTATTGCATATTTGTTATTTATTATTTATCTGTCTTTATTTCCACACATGCGTTAATGTGCTCTTTTAAGTGTTTCAAGAAAAAAAGGTACATTTTGATCAAGATCTTCTGCCTCTTCTTGCAACTTCTGGGTTAGAAGTCTTAGATTGGAATTTGTGATGTATTTGGGCATTTTATGGTAATAGGACTATTCTTGTATTTGAGCATTTCATATTTCATTTTGTATGTAAGTTTTGTCATGGATTGCCAAATGGGAGATTGTTAGGCTCTAAAAGTTTAGAACAATTGACAAAATGTGAGCACAAACTTGTCTAAATATTGATTCCTAAGTCTATCAGTTTGATTAGACAATGCTCAAATTGATACAGGTTAAGATTCAAGAACATACAAGTTGTAGAAAGAAGAATTCAAAATCTGTCTGGTTCAACCGATCGAGAAAAGGGCTCGACCGATCAAGATTCACATCTGCAAAATTTTAAGTTTGGCCCACTAGCCTAAACTTGTCCATTTGAAGCCCAAGACGTGATCTACTTGCTACAATATTAAAGGATATTATAAGCTAACCCTAGCTATGGTTTTTAGAGAGAGAGAAGAATGCATCTTGTGCCTTCTATTATAGATCTAGGGTTTTTGTACCCAAATCTCTCTCAAATCTTCTATTGGTGTTAGTCTTTGAAGAAATTGAAAATCCAGTATTTTAAGAGTTGCTGCCATCACTTGTCATCAAAGGTGCTAGAGATTTAAACCTTCAAGGGTGGTCTTAGAATAACAAACTGGAGAGTTTGTGTTGTTAAACCTTTGAATAGGATCTCAAAGTCACAAACATAGGTGTTTGTGTTCAACAAATTCAAGATAGAAGAGTTCATAGATTCGGAACTACACATGAACGTGTAAGTAAGTTCTACAAAAGGTAGCTTTAGATTTTAGTGAGAAAATCTATTGTAATCTTTCATTCTATTATAGTGATTTTTTTTTTCCTTGAGGATAGGTTAAATTAAATCCTCCACAGGTTTTCACCTTGAAACTATCGGTTTCGTTAATTTTCCTGGATAATTATATTGCTGTCTTCTTTACTTTTTCGTATGATTGCATATGTTTAACCTAGATCTAAAAAATAAACCTAAAAAACTACTTAGCTAATTCATTAGGTTAAACTAGTCTGATTTATAGGGGTCTAAACAAACAAACAAATTGTAAATGGCTTTTACAATGTTTCTAATTTAGTGAATATTTAGACAATTTTTTGTGTAAGAATTTCAGAGTTGTTACATTGATCTATGATCTATCAACTTCATAATATTTTGCATAAATATTTGCATATGCAATTTTAAATAATTTATCATGTATCGAATCATTATACAAATCTATTTGCTGTAAATTTTTAAGATTTATTTTGATGCTCAAAATAATGCTAATGTATATATAAATTATATTGCAATTATACCGTAGGCACCAATTATGGGTTACTTTTTTTTTTGTTTTTGTTTTTGTTTTTGTTTTTTTTTTTTTGAAAAATGCATTTGTGGGTGGGTAAAGCCTAGCCATACGTAGTGGGCCTAAAACCCAAGCTGAGGACTAGTCTATGTCTGAGGAGGCTAAAATTGTCGAGAGGTATTTTGCGTGAAAGAAGGATACATGGGAACAAAGAAACTCTGTACAAAGAGATCATCAGTGTTCCGAAGAGATGATCATCCTCGGATGAAAGAATTTTGGGGTCATATAAATATCTAGGGGGTTCAAATGAATTTACTAGTGACTTCAGCAATTTGGATAAGCTTTAGATACGCTTGGAGATAAGAGGAACGGAGAAATATCTAGAAGAAAAAACTGTCACCACCGTATTAAATGCACTGCAGCAACTTTTCTGGCCACATTTATGTGGAGAAGACCTTTGAACAGTACAACTTTAGCTACCGTCATTCACAAAAGCTAAGGGAAATGCATGACATGACAGAGACTCAAGTAGGGAGGTGAATGGAGAACAAGTAGACAATAGGGATGGTAGTGGAGAAGGATATATAAAGAAGGGTTCCAAATGAAGAAGGGGGGAGGAAAAAAGAAAAAAAAGAAGTGTAACCGATATTCAATCTATTATAAGTCTCTTCGGATTTAAACCTACTTGGTCTTTACGTGTACTTCTATGCTGGTTTATACTTGCATGCTATAATCAATCGTTGTTAGCTCTATAGTTAACCTAACTCTATCACCCACGCTCTACAAATTCATTGTTTTTGGACTTGGGCCACAAATCCTGACCCTACAGCATTAATCCAAAAAAAGCATGAAGAATTGATTGCAAATTACAATAAGGACAAACGAATAGATGTTCAACATCACATGGATGTATTTTAGTGTATTGACATGTGTAGTTGATTGAATTTAAAATATGTAAAATATTCCAATGCATTGCACAAGTTAAATACTAATTAAAATAGTTATATTAGAAGTTTAGGATATGCAAGTAAGAAAAGTCTAATACAAACGATAAGTTGAGTAGTTTTAAGTTTCTTTTATAAATCCGAATTAGTTATTCCTTGACAATCTAGGATTTAGATATTACCATACCCTTTTAAATATTATGCATGAATTTGTCGAGTTATTTTGAATTATGGCCATATTTACACGATCGACTGCATTTCTAAGCTTGAAAAGTAAAAACTCATTCCCCAAAGAAATATCTTTACCTGCCTTTCCACTCGGAAAGTTCAACGAACATCACTTTTATTTGTAAGGTCTGAAAGAAAAATGGTCCACTGGGCAGTGCCGACCACTTTTATTTGTAGTTTCGGAATGCTTACTAGTTACTACAAAGACATTATGTGGTCCATGTTGACACAGACATTCTTGTTTTCGTGGACTGTTCTCGGGCACTCATAAACGAATAGTTGTAGCTCTGCGGTTTTAGATAACTCTGACCGAGTGCATGATATTACTTGTCAAATCATTATTCGGTCAATCATGCATTATTTGGTTCAAAGCTTTGAATTGATCATAAAATAAATGAATTAAAAGATGACTGATGGATGCATTCTTTTCACTTGAAAAAATTTGAAAATTATAGGCATATATAAGAAGCATTCACATGCGTAAAATAAAAGAAGGGATATCACTACACAAAAATAAATAAATAAATAAAACTTTTATACGTATTTCAATTAATACTCTGTCTTGTAAGGATTCAGTTTTCACTAAAATACTCTCTAAAACAAGGAATAAAGAGCATATGACAAGTTGTGATTTTAGGCTTCTTCCCCAATTTCTTGAAAAATATTAAAGTGCAGCTCATGATTTGTTATATAACTTGATCTTTTTTAACCAATACAAGATTTTTTATCAAAACTTGGTTCTATATTAATTGTTGACT
Organism: Quercus suber; assembly: GCF_002906115.3. Lineage (NCBI taxonomy): Eukaryota > Viridiplantae > Streptophyta > Magnoliopsida > Fagales > Fagaceae > Quercus > Quercus suber. Next base: position 801,168 of record NW_027069719.1, read on the forward strand.
CTAATATTATATATTCTCTTGATGGATGAATATATATAGAACATAAAAAGTTATATTTATTGAGTATAAACTTTTTGGCTACTAGCACACGAAAATATTACATTATAATTCAAGGAAAAGAAATTAAATTGCATGCATCTTTTTTATTTTTTATGATGAAAGAATTTTGTCCTTACCATTTTGGAATTCATTGAAGTGGAATTCGTTCCCAGCCACTAACTTAAAGCATAATAATTTAGTTTTTTATAAATATAAATATAAATATTGAACTTTTCTCTCCTTAAACATAACCAAATAGTTATTGAAATCTTCTTGATGAAGTAACCAAAAAAATATATATTAAATTTTTTTTTTTTTAATGAGATCTATAATTAGTATAAAAGAAATCATGCTTATTAACAAGTTTCTATTTAAATTTTTAATTTTTTCCTAAGATCTTTATTGAAAACGTGCTTATAACGTCGTGGTCTGTTGTTACATACCACCTCCCGTTTTAGAAGTGGGATCACATCTTTTTTCTATTTAGTGGATAGTATGTGCTTCTAGTATTTTTTTTTTCATAACCATGTGCTTCTAGTATTTTATTGTAGCATGCAAGAATAACCTTTATACTCTGGGAAATTGGCATCATTCTTATATTATTGAATTTCTTTTGGCCCATAGGGCACAAAAGGAAAGGTATTCCCTCAAGTCCCATTTCTTACTCTAATTTTAGATTATGCTCATCTTTCCAAGATTGTGTAAGAGGCTCCAAGTACATAAGCATCTTGTCTTTGCTCCAGCTGCGAAAGGCACCAACACATGTTCTATTTGTGAAAGGGAGCTAAATAACTTTGTCACCTTGCCACACCCAACTAGGTTTTTTTTTTTTTTTTTGGCCGAATACACAACTACTAGGGGTTCTGATACCATCTGTTAGAAGGATATTTTTGGTAGAGACACCAATTTAGGAAAGAAAAATTAAATCTATGTAATTAATGTCAGCTCAATGGGTGAACCAAATAGGCAACTGCCTAAGGCCCCCATGAAAATAGGCCCCTAAATTTTTACCAATAGATATATTTATGTACCATTAGAAGTATTAATTAAGTCCTAAATATTCACCAATAAATAAAAAGTTGTTGTTTTTTATCAAAGAAAAACCATTTAAAGAAAAATACTTTCATTGGATGATCAATCATTTAATCTCTTACACATAAATGTTAAAAGAACTCATTAATCTTACACTAGTAAATAAATTTATATTCAAATTCTATTTAGAAATATCAAATATATAATTTTATTAAAATTTTCAATCATAATTTTTTAGTATTTGGTTACTTCATTCAATAAATAGTGTTTATTTTAGTAATATTGTCATTGAATAATGTGATGAGTTCATTTTAATTTGTAATTTTTTTCTAAAAAAATAGATTTTAGATGAAAAAGAAAAAACCAAAAGTTAAATAAATATTCTATTAATATTCAAAGTATAAGAATAGACCTCACTTAAAGTTGTCGCCTTAGGCCCCACAATATCTTGAGTCGGCCTTGAGTCTATGAGTTTAAACTCAACTATATTATATCAACCCATCAAACAATTTCAATCTCAAGTGTGACCTCTTGTCTCTATGGGCCAAAAACGAATTTTACTCGCCACCCAATTTTCCGACATGTTTAAGTGTTAACTTGTGATTGGATTACATTATTTATATATGAGATCAACATGTGTATACTTGGAAAAATTAGAATTATTATGCACCAATAACAAGTTGACGTTTAGGTATGTTATGAAAAATGGTACAAATTTGAGTGCGTCTCTAATGGGGTGTTTGGTTTAGCCATTTTCATCACTCAAAGTTTGTGGACCCAACTAGTGGTTTTCTTGTTTGGCTTAATTTTTATTCTCAATTTTCATTATTCAATACTAAAAAAAAGTGAGAATGAGTGATGAGATATGAAAACAAGTTTTGTGAGTTTTCAGATTTTAGAAAATTGAGTTAAGTGGCAAAATTATAATAACACACACAAAATGAGACCCACATATGATGAATTGTCTCATCAAGTCAAATGGTATTTATTACTCCAAGGTCCCCAACGGCTATTTGCTTCTTCTTCTTTTTTTTCTTTTTTTTTTAGGAATAGGCTATCGGCTCCTTTACTAAAAAGGAGAGTACTATACCTAAGGCCTACCAACTAAGTTATACTTTGCTTTTTACAAAACAAAAACTAAGGAAATATTAAGTGCCAAATAAGAATTGGAGTTGAGTTAAAGAATTATGAGTTATGAGAATGAGTTTATGAATTATGAAACTTGAGGTATAAAATTATAAATTATGAGATATGAATGAGATGTGAACCAAACAGGGCCCACGAAGAAATGCGATCACATTTAGGTGGCCCACGAGAAGGAAATCTCCTTTTTTTATTTCCATTTTTTCTCATCACTATTTATTAACGTCATTGCGTCGACCGTGTTTCCAACGAATTAGTCAATGTAGAAAGTAGACACGTGCATTAAAGTTTAGAACAGGAATGATATATATTGCTATACTAAACTTCTTCCAACCTACAACTGCAGAGGAACAATGAAAATGGGCAGTTCCAAACCACAAATTTTCTTCTATTTTGCTCTCATTCATCTTGTTATTCCCACGGCTGCCCAGAATAACTGCGGTAACACTGGTAACTACACCAGTAACAGTACTTACAGGTAGGGCCAACCTCGATGGCCTCCTGACCTCCATCATTAACAACACCAAAATCGATTATGGGTTTTACAATTTCTCTGCTGGTGAATCTCCGGACAAAGTATACGCTATTGCACTTTGTTCTGGAGACGCTTCCCCCAGCGAATGCCGTAGTTGTATCAATGAGTCAAGATACGACCTACTGCAAGGTTGTCCAAACCAAAAGGAGGCTATCCGTTGGGCTTGGCTCAAAAAATGTTTAATTCGATACTCATACAAATCCATATTTAATACTTTGGCACCTGACCCTAAAAGTGGCTCTTACAGAGTAGACAGCGCCTTAGATGTAGAAGGTTTCTACAACGCGCTAAGACCCTTGTTAGATAGCCTAAGAAACCGTGCTGCAACAGGAAACTCTACTCACAAGTTTGCTCTGCAGAGTGGGCCTGCCCCAGACAACCAAACCATATATTCACTTCTGCAGTGCACCCCTGATTTGAGCGAGCGGGATTGCAACACTTGCCTGCTGAGTGTTCAGGCTTTTACTTCAGAATGTTGTGGTGAAAAGCAAGGAGGAATATTTTTAGCACCCAGCTGCGTTATAAGGTATGAGACATACCCTTTTTATAACCCTTCTGCTGAGTCACCGCCACCACCACCACCATCGCCACCTCCGGAATTGCGGACAAGTACACCAGGTATGCACTGATGTTGTTTCATGACTCTTTCTTTTATTTCTTTTTCTTTTTTTTTTATAATTGGCCATGGTGTTTCATAACATAGATGTTGACTTAATTATCTTCTTGGTTAATTTAATTAATTTATTTGTTTGCTCGTTTTCAGTGGAATTGTTTTCTAATATAATAGTTTTTTTTAATAATGTAGAAACAAATAATAATTCAAAATTGTATTACTGAATATGATTGAAAACAGGTTATATATTTTCACAAGACATTAAAATAATATATTTCCTAAAAAATCTGCTTCCAGTTTTCATTTTAAAGAGGAACAAAATCAGTGAAACTTCATATTAATTATATTCTGAGCACAGTTTTTGAGTTGCCTACTTTTAGTTTTAGACCACACAAGAAAAGAAGTCCTTGGTTTTCATATGGTGGTAAAAAGAAAATAGGAAGAGGAATATTGGTAAATTACAAATCAACAATTTTTTACTGAAATTATTATCAGTTTAAGATTAAATTATTAGAATTTTAGGATACAAGAGTAAAAAAACTTTAATACAAACGATTAGTTGAGTAGCTTTTCGGTTTTGTATAAATCCGGATTAGTTCTTACTTTCCCTCGATAGCTATCTAGGATTTTGAGATAGCATACCCTCTTAAATACTATGCATGAATTTGTCAAGTTATTTTTTTGAATATGACCATATTCATTACCTCACATGACTTTATTTCTGGCTTAATTAAACTTAAAAACTCATTCCCCAAAGAAAAAGCTTAAATTATTTTCCTTTCCACTCGGAAAAGTTCAACGTCCATCCCTTTTATTTGTACGGTGGAAGTCCATCTGATCTGGAAGGAAAATGGTCCACTGGGCGGTGTCTGAGTGTCTCGTTGCTTTATGACTAATGCCTAGAGAACATCGTAGGATCATTTGTATTAGTCAACATAAAATAAATAATAATAAAAAACCACCAGGCCTTGTGGCCTAAGTGGTACCCAGTTCACCTGGTGACCGTCAGCTCAGGGGCTCTAGCCCCTGCAACAAACAATTACCCAGCCAAAAAAAAAAATTCCCCCTTTGTTAGGCAAGACTTAAACACAAGTCTTTTTCGTGTAAGCAAAATAATCAGAGTCCAATCCTACTTAAACACAAGTCCTATGTTGCTCGAGCCCTCAAATTTCAATCTACCCTACCATTGCATTTCTGGGGATATCGTATTTTAATAGCAGTGTATCTCATTAACAGACTCCCATCATCTCTTCTGCCAATAAAAGTCTTATGAGACGTTATTTGGCCATCTGCCCACTAGAAGTTTTGGCTCCCTTTTTGTTTTTCTTCCACATTAACTCAACATAAGCACAAATTTGCAGTTAGAGCTTCTAAATATGTCTTCATTGGTTATCCAGTTGGTGTCAAATGATATAAAGTCCTTGGCTTTCACACCAGTATTGTCTTTGTCAATAGAGATGTAGTTTTCCATGAATCCAATTTTACCTATGTTACATCTCCTCCAACCAATGTTGACCCAACTCCTTTTTCTTTCCCACTTCTATTCCTTATACACCTCTTTGCTATCACCTTCCCAGTTCAACTGTCTTACCTCATACAGACAAACCTATAGCTAATACAGATCATAGTCATGAGAGGCCACCACTTGCATTTGTAGAACCACCTTCTTTTGATCACATTGATACTATTATTTCATCTAATTCCAATATCCCTCTTCTTCCAAATAGAAAATCTTCAAGGCCCTATAACCCTCCTTCTTACCTTCAAGACTATTCCTACAAGTTTCAGGTTAGCCTTTTGACATAGCTCACTTTGAGAAGAAGTGGAACAGCTATAATGATAAGGAGGTTGAAGTTATAAAGGGGGGGGGGGTGGGGTAGGGTCAGAAAAAGAGAGAGGGGAAGAAATCTATCGGAGAAAGAGAAAAAGAAAGACAGCGTGTATAGCATCACAGGAACATAAGTTAGAACTTCTCACAGCTAGTAAAGCATAGATTGTAACAGTATTTGCCATAATGGTCAATGAAATCCACTATTTGAGTTTCCCATTATAGGGTGTATTTTCCTACTAGTTTTTAGTATTTTGATTAAGTGGGTAAACTGTAAGATATTTCCGAGGTGTGTTCCTCGGGGATTATTTTTAGTGTCCTACAATACCTATTTATGGTTCAATTTTAATAATGCTAATGAAATCTTTTCTTAGTTTTATATTATTTATTGTTTCAACGTTGATAAGAGAGTTCACAATTCACATTGTATACTTTTGGACGCTAAATACTAGAGTCTATGACTTTTAGGGTCTGTTTGGATATCACTTATTGTTGAAAACTGAAAACTAAAAATTGAAAACACTATAGCAAAATAATTTTTAAATGTGTGAATAGTACCATGAGATTTAGTTTTAAAGTTTTTTTTTAATAAAGTACTTGTGGCACAGGACCCACTGAAAAATGCACAACACAAGCACAAACGCGTTTGTGTCCAAACGGTCACTTAATGTACGTAAAAAGGATGAATGGGTACTTAATATGTGAGTGCCCAAGAACAGGCCACGAAACTAAGAATGTCTTTGACAACACCACATAAAGTCTTTGTAGTCAGCGCACCAAAGACTCATATTTTCTAACACGCTATATCATTCATATTAGTTTGTGTAAAAATTTATATTTATTTTAGTATAAGAGCTTTTTTTTTTTTTTTTTTTTTTTTTTTTTTTTTTTAACACAACCACTTTTCAAAAACATTAATATCAGATTATCTATTATATACTTAATTTCACTGAATTATCAAATTTTCTTGAATTTTGTAATTGTTTCTTTTTTTTCACATACAATGATCATTATTTACTATTTTCTTTTACTCTCGAGATACGTAAATAATGAATAAAAACTAAATAAAAAATAAATAGTTTCAGTGTAAATTTATATAATTATCATGGCAATTTTGTAAATACATAACTTTAATTGCACTAATATGAGTGATTTTGGTACTTGAATATGTAAAATTGAGCATTATTTTTTTTTTTTTTTTTTTTTATTTTTTACTCTTTTTTTTNCTACTTAGAGCATTAGCATTTGGGGGGGGGGGGGGTGTAAAAACCTCCTCAGTTTTAGCCATTGAAAACCCAAAAATGTGCTCCAACCTGATATGCAAAACCTAAAAATTTTACAACTTGTGAACAATAAGTACCTATATTTACAACCCACTGTTCACGAGTTTCTAAACCCAAATAATATTAATTTATTCATTTCTCTCTCTCTCTCTCTCTCTCTCTCTCTCTGACCCTCTGAAACTCTCTTCTCTCTCAACTCTCCTTTCTCAACTCTCTGCTTGCTCGATGCTTGTGAGTTTTGTGTAGATTTTCCTTTGAATTTTTTTTTTGTGGGTTTCTGTGCATATGATGTTGTCGTGGTGGTGGGGTGTTGCCGTGGTGGTGAGGTGGAGGGCATGGGTTATTGGGGATCGGTGTGGTAGAGGTCTGGGTTTGTGGATTGGCATGGTGGAGGTCTCAGTTTATGGTTCAGTGTGGTGGAGGGTGTGGGTTTGTGGTGATCGACGTCTATGGTGGACATCGACATCTGTGGTGGAGCGTGGATGCAGTGGGTTGTGGTTGAGGTTTGCGTTCGCAGTGTGGTTCATGGTTGTGGTTGAGGTGTGGGTCACGGTGGTTATAGGTTGAATCGTTTTGGTGGTGATGGGTTGAATCGTTTCGGTATAGTTTTGGTTTGGTAGGTTTTGGTTGAGTTTGTGGGTTTGGTGGTTTGTTGTGGTGTTTGGCGGTGTTGTGGTGGTGGTTTAGTGGGTTTGGTATAGGCTTTTTGGTCAGTTCTCGATGGTTTGCTGTATAAATGGTGGTGGGTCTTGGTGTTTTGCTGGGTCTGTAGTGGTTGTTCACATGTATGAGTTATGGGTGATGTTGGCAGGTAGTAGTGGGGAAGAAGAAAAGTTGTTGGGTAGAATAGAGAGATGGGAGAGAAGAGAGAGAAATAGATTTTTTTATTTTATTTGATGGTGTAGTTTATATTATTTTAATGGGATGTATATAAAAATAGAAACTGAGGTGTAGGGTGAGTTGTATAATTGGTTAGTAAAATAAATAAAGTAAGTTTTAAAAATGCAAAATAGAACTTTTTTGTATCCCTGGATGTTAATGCTCTTAAACACGAATAGATGACTCCAATGTTAAATAACACATTAAGTGGTATTAAAAATTTTATTTTATGAGAAGCTCTTGTTTACATTGTTGAAGGTAATTAAAGTGTAGTCCTAAACAAATGCCTATAGTATTTTTTGAGGGAAGTGATCCATTTAGACTCAATAATATTTAATAATAATTGGGTCTTAATGGATCTACCTCTAGTTTCAAAACCAATTGGTTGAGAGTGGGGTATTAGAACAAGATATAAAATCTTTTGGCCTAAAGTTAGTTGTAAAAGGTTTGAAACAAAAGGGAAAAGATAGATTTTGATATCTATGCACTAATAAATATTTGTGTTATTAGTTTGATATTTTTTAAAAATCATTCATACAATTTTAATGTAATTCACTATGTTTGATTATTACATTTTGATGTATGTAATTACAATGTGTATTTATATGTTGTTAGAGACATATTTTATGTAATTGGCTAATCCTTTGACAACATACACTTTACTTGTAATTGGGTAGATCCAGGATGAGTTTTGGACTTTAAGAAACATGTTGTTTAAGTCAAGTGTTAAAGCCATAAAGATCTGACTAAGAAACAAATGAAGAAATATCACTAAAGCTCGACAGTAGTCTCGACAAAATCATTTCTATCGAGATTTAATGTTGAATCTTGATAGAAGCTTGACACAAGCTGTTTTTGTTGAGACTTATGAAATCAGAACTTTCAGATTTGGTTTTCGGCCCATGCTGAAATATTTGTATAGGATTTCTTTTCTCACAACCCTAAACATATATATGGCTTATTTTAAAGGTTGTCATGCATGAAGATAATGCCTTAGTTCATTATTCTCTCTGAAGAAACTACTGTGTCTTTACGCTAAGGGTTTTGTAACCAAGGAGTTTCCTGATCTTCATTGTTGATGAACTGAAGAACTTTGCAGCCAACAACCTCTTCAAGTTGCTGGAGTTAGTCACATACTGGAATCCACGCATCATTGTTTAGTCATGTACTGCTATTCGTGCATTGAATGGAAATATTGCCGCTACAATACAAGTCCAATTAGGTATTGGGGTAAGGGTTCAATTGTAGGTTGGTATTTCGAGATAGGCCAAAGGGTTTGGTAAGATTTCTTATACTTGTAACCGCTTGCGATTAATAATAGTGGATTCTTGAGAGTTGTGACCTTAAAATCACCTGGTGGGGTTTTGCCTCAGTGGTTTTCCCCATTCATAAACAAATCATCTGTGTCAAATTTATTTTTCACTGCATTTAGATAATTTGGTTATTTGTTTGTGTTGCCATGCTATTGCATGCAATTGAACCTAATTAATTAACTTGGGTAATTAATTAATTTGTAAGGAGTCAATTCATTTTAACCCAACAAGTGGCATCAGAGCAGGCACACTCTGACTAGGTTTTAATCTTTGCTTTGTGATCCATTAACCCCTGTTTGTCATGGATAGATGATAGTCTCTTATTATACCTCCTTTACTTAATGACATTAACTATGTATACTGGAAAGTACACATAAGAGTTTTCTTGTAGTCTTTAGATGAGAAGGACTGGCAAACTGTGGAAATTGGTTGGGTGAAGCTAAAGGAAGCGTTGACTGATTGGGATGAGGCCAAGATTAAAGCGGAAAACTTCAACAGCAGAGTATTGAATGTCCTATTTAGTGCAGTGACCAATGAGGAGTTCAAGAAAATATCCTCAACTGTGACTGCAAAGGAAGCATGGACCATCCTCTAGACAACCTATGAAGGAACTAAAGCTGTCAAGGATTCAAAGCTCCAAAGGCTCAGACTAGCTTTGAGGAGATAAAGATGGAGGAGGATGAGACGTTCGATGAGTTCTATGCTAAGCTAAAGGACATAGTGAACTCAACATTCAATCTTGGTGATCATATTCCCCAACCCAAGATTGTGAGAAATGTGCTCAAATTTCTCCCTAAGAAATTTCATGCCAAGATAACAACAATTGAAGAATCAAAGGACATTGACACCATTCCTTTGACGGAGCTGATAGGCAACTTACAAACTTATGAATTGGGTTTGGCTAGACTTAGGAAAGGAACCAAAAGTAAGAATATGGCACTGAAGGCCAAAAGTAATGAGACTGATGAGTCTTCATTTGATGAAGATTCCAAGATGAAGTCCTATATCACTAGGCAGTTCAAGAAGTTCATGAAGAATGCCAATGTGAAAGTTTTTGACAAGGACCATAAGCAATCTAGTTCCTCTCAATTCAAAAGTCAAGACAGAGGGAAGAAGGATGCTAATGATGGCGGTTCGTATTCTATTCCGTTCGAATCAAAGTGCTTCGAAAGTTAAGGTTTCAGACACTTGAAATAAGAATGTCCAACATATCTCAAGTCGATTGGGAAAAGCAAGGCTTTTGCTGCTACCTTGAGTGATACTGAGCCTGAGACTAAGTCAGATAATAGTGATGACGAGAGAATCTTGAGTGCTTTCACTACTACAGTGGATCCAACTAAGGAGATCATAGAAGCAGTTGATAAAGAAGAGGACTTGGTGGAATCCAGGTTCGAGAAGATGGATGAACAGGATGACATCCATACAGTTTATGCAAAGTTATACAAGGTATCTGAAAAGCATGAGAAGTTGTATAGGCTGTTTACTAAGAAGCTTAGTGAAGTGGAGCTGGAACGAGATGAGTTATCCACAAAGGTTGATGAAGCCAATCAAACCATTGGAGCACTGAGGTTCAAGAACAACTTCTTGGCTGAAAGAACCAAGCAGCTTGAAGCGGAATTGTTCCAAGTTCGAGCTCAGTTGGAGAGGACTTCCAATGCAAAGCTGGATGAAATGTTGAACCTCCAGAAATTAGCTTCTAACAGAACCGGCTTGGGGTATGAACACTCTAACTCTTCCCCTAGTATTGCCTCTTCTAGTAAGATTGTTTTTGTTTCACCTGCTAATGATAATGATGCTAAAAATAATGAAGCTAAAACTGAAATAGCTAGTGAAAACTTAGACAATGGCAAATCTATTCTAGGAGTACCCTTTAAGGTTGAAAAGAAAGAGACTAAAAACTCTAGGAATAAGAAGGATAATAATAAAAAGTCTCAACCGAAGAAGCCACATTTCTGTCATCACTACGAAGCTTCAGGGCATACTTGTCCGAATTGCTATAAGTGGTTAACCACTCAATAGAGCAATAGTGTGTTATCATCTGGTGGTCAAGGTCAGATTCCACCATCTTTGGGTCTTCTTGGAGATCTTCTCAAGGCCCTCATGTTCCTTTTGAACTTGAACGGTTTCAATTCTTCCCCTCACCTCTGGAAGAAAGGTTCAACTCTAGGAAATGATGTTCCTCCAAAACCAAAGTTTGGAAAGTGATTCAACCATTTTTTTTTCTCTCTCCCTTTATGTTTTTGCATTACTTGTTTGTTTTGCTTTCTTGTTTTTGAGTCAATCTAGTTTTATTCTTTGTATGTTTACATGTTTTTGTTTGTTTGTTTGTTTTCAATTTTGTTTTTTTGTTTTTTTTTTGTTTACATAAAAATAAAAATAAAAAATTGAAAATTCAGAAAAATACAAAAACAGTGTGTGCTTGTGTATATTGGTACTTGTGTATCTTGGATGGCCATTGAAACAAAGTTTTCTAAACTTTGTATCTATTGTAGCTTAGATGAGCATCTTAATATACAACTAAGCAAGTGAACTTTGTGACTCGTGTTTGTGATGAGTACAATTAAGATTGTCTCTTATATCTCATACTCATATTACTCTTTTTGACGGAAAGGATTAGAAAATCCTAAGAGAAAGGTATAAATAACAATCTCACCACTAAAGCCCGCCAATCATGTATAACATCTATTGCTTTGGCATAGCAAAATTGGGATGTTTAAGCTTACATAATTGGGTATTTTCTTCTTTTTCTCTTATATGCCCATGCATGCTATGCTTAAAAAGAATAATATGTAAAGAACAATAAAAGCAAAAAGATCAAAATGCTTTTAATATGATTGCAAGTGTGTTTCTAGGAGATGTGAGAGTTATAAGATGTACCTCGAAGGTGACAGTCCCCATCAAACAGTTATGATTGTGTGTGAGTATAATTGATTTTCTTTAGTCTCAAATCTTCATAATATGAGACACTTATGCACTCTTACTATGTTTCACACACAACATGCAAACTCTTTGCTACTCTTGATACATGGGCAGGTACAATGTGATTTGGCCATCACAGGAGATACATGTGTTAATATATGCTCACTTAACTTTCTTAACTCGTTTTTGAAATATAAAATTAGTTAGACTTGTTTAGTGTGTGTGTTTTTGGATCTATATGCTTTGCATCTTGTTTGAGTTGAGTTTTGAGAGCTAAATATGGTGCTTGGATGTTTGGTTGAATAGCTTGATCGTTGCATTCATCTCTATGTGTTTTTCCCTTCTTGAAAAAACTCCTTTTCTTCAAGCTTGACAGCTCCTCAATAGATCCTCGACAAATTCCTTTCTATTAAGCTTTTCATTCTCCTTTCTCGATAGATCCTTGACAGATTCTCGATCCATCGAGGATTTCTGGGTTTTTTCTTAATAGAATCTTGACAGCTTCTCAATTCATTGAGATTTCTGGGTTCCTACTCTACACATTCTTGTCAGCTTCTTCGATCCATCGAGAAAAATTCTTGTACTTTCTGTTTGCTCAATAGATTCTTGACAGATTCTTGATTCATCGTCCTTTAGCCATAGATAGATCCTCGATAGATTGTCTTCTGTCGAGATTTAGTGCTCGATAGATTCTCGATAGAAATCTTGATCCATCAAGTTGTGTTTTCTTTTTAAGGCTGAGGCGTGATTCAGTTTTCACTTTCTCTCATCTCTCCTGACAGATCTTTTTCTCTCTCGACCTAAACTTCTCACTCTCACTCAAATCCCTACTCCAATCAAGATTTCAGCCTAGTAAAGCTTCAATCTTGCGGTATGAACTTCAAAACCTTCCTCTCTCATGCATTACATGCATTTAGACCTAGGTTTTGGGTTTTTGTTAAATTTTTTGGGGTTTTGAGTTTATTTGTGAAATTATGGGTTTGGGTTGATGTTTTTTCTATCCTATGATCATGTATTGCACTCTAAATGCATTATAACAATGTTTCATGCATTTTAGATGTGTGTGATTGATTATTGTTGTTGAGTGCTAATAGGTTTGGATTGAGTTTTACCCATGATGTTTTTAATTTCTCATGTCACATGTTCATGCATTTTTCATGCATACGTTCTCTTCTTTTCTCTGAACTTGTGTCTACTTTTTGTTCTTCCTCTCTCTCCTCTATTCACCATCATGGGTGCCATATGTGCTGGTTATGTCTGGCGAAGCGAGGCCCAGCTTCTACCGAAATGGCCACGAGTGGAGATGACCAATCTTGCAGCTTCTATCATTCCACCCTCTTCCTCGGCCCCTTCTACCTCCGCAGCTGGTGGTGTGACCCTCGAGGCCATCATGGTGTAGCTTTAGCAGATGGAGGTTGACTTTGGTAATTGTTTGAACTATCTCATAGATGAGATGTGTCAGATGAACACCCGAGTTGGTCGCATTGCCCGTAGGCAACCTCGCATTGCTGGCTTTGCTTCTTCACCCTCTCTAGAGCGTCTAGCGGCCTCTCCTTCTATGGATGATGAGGATGATGCTGACACTTCCGATGATGACGAGATGAAGACCTCTCAGTGACTTGCCCTTTGTCATTTGTGACAAAAAGGGGGAGTGGTTTTGGTTTGAGAGTAGTCTTGTACTTAGGTTGAGAGTTAGTTTAGGATTTTTTTTGTTAAGGGGAGTGCATATAGGTTTGAGGGATGTAGTGAGGTTTATATGTACTTTTCTTTCTTTTTAGTTACATTAGTCTCTTGTACATTGGTCTTGTGACCATTTTTATTATGACATACATTGTACTTTATTTTCTTATATATGATGATGATGTATGTTCATTTTTCTTCACTTACCTTTACATGTGTTGTTTCTTTTCTATCTTTATTCATATGTTTCTTTATGTATGCATCTTTATTTCTGTTTCACATATGATGCCTTGATGAGTTTTGTTTAAGTGTTTCAAAAAGACAGGTTGTGAAAGTTTATCATGCCATGAACTCTCTTCATGCAAAAATTTTCAAGAGTTTGTAGTAGGGATAGATTTAGTTTGTAATACAACAAGTGGTTATAAGTTGAGTAATTTAAGACTTCTCTCATGATTATTTGTTTTGTTATGGTTTTGTCAGTGATTGCCAAATGGGGAGATTGTTAGAGACATATTTTATGTAATTGGCTAATCCTTTGACAAAATGCATTTTACTTTTAATTGGGTAGATCTAGGATGGGTTTAGGATTTTAAGAAATATGTTGTTCAAGTCAAGTGTTAAAGCCATGAAGATTTGACTAAGAAACAATTGAAGAAAGAGCTGTTCACTAAAGCTTGACAGGAGTCTCGACAAAATCCTTTCTATCGAGATTTAATGTTGAAGCTCGACAAAAGCTTGACAAAAGCTGTTTCTGTCGAGACTTACGAAATCAAAAATTCCAAATCTGATTTTCGACTCATGCTGAAATATTTGTATAGGGTTTCTTTTCTTACAACCCTAGACATATATATATATATATATATATGGCTTATTTTAAAGGCCGTCGTGCATGCAGATAGTGCCTTAGTTCATTATTCTCTCTGAAGAAGCTACTGCGTCTTTACGCTAAGGGTTTTATGACCAGGGAGCTTCCTGATCTTTATTGTTGATGAACTGAAGAACTTTGCAACCAACAACCTTTTCAATTTGCTGGAGTTAGTCACGTACTAGGATCCGTGCATCATTGGTTAGTCACGTACTGGAATCGTGCATTGAATGGAAATATTGCCGCTACAATACAAGTCCAATTGGGTATTGGGGTAATAGTTCAATTGTAAGTTGGTATTTCGGTATAGGATAAAGGGTTTGGTAAGATTTCTTATACTTGTAACCGCTTGTGACTGATAATAGTGGATTTTTGGGAGTGGTGACCTTAAAATCACTCGGTGGGGTTTTGCCTCAGTAGTTTTCCCCATTCGTAAATAAATTATCTGTGTCAAATTTATTTTTCACTGCATTTAGATAATTTGGTGATTTGTTTGTGCTGCCACGCTATTGCATGTAATTGAACCTAATTAATTGACTTGGGTGATTAATTAATTTGCAAGGGGTCAATTCATTTTAACCCAACATATGTGAATTTTGGAATGGTTGAAAACCCAAGTGTGGAGGTTTAGAAACTCAAATTGTGGAATTATGTGTGGTGATATAACCCTCAAAAGAGTCATGAACTCATAAGGATGCTAATGTGCATCAAAGATGTGCTTGTTAAGGTATTGAGAATTAACATCTAGGGATGTTAAATTCATTGTGATTAAATTCTACCATGTGTGGTAGATGTCTTAAGTTTAATCAAGCCCATGTGGTGATCCTATTTTGAAAGTATCTCTTTGAGAAATAAAGAGAGTACATGTGAGTTCATTAATTGAACATTCAAGGATCAATAATGAAATATTGGATTGTGTCTCCACGTATAATTTGAGTATGCATCATATAGATGTGAAGTGACTTTCTTAAATAGTGATCTTAGAAAGGAAATTTGCTTGAAAGACTTGCAGGTTTGTACTTTCTTAAATAATTAAATGAAAGTCTTTTATGAATGATAATCAAGTAAAGAAATATAGTAAGGATGTACACTATAGTAATCTCATTTTGAGATTAGTGTTGTCTCATTCTATTGAGAATTGTGTTATCTCATTGTGTTGAGAACTTGCTTCTTAGATTTTAATATCGTTAAAGAAGCAAAGACACTCTGATTCCAATAATAAATATAGAAAATACTGGAAGGGCAGATGCATAGCTCGAGTTTGCTAGTGAATTAAGTACACGTTGCGTATCATGTATGGAGCAAAACTAGACATTGCCTTCACAGTATGTAGACTTTTAAAGTTTTTAAAATTTAAGGTTGATCACTAGAAAGTAATTAATTGTGATGAATATCTATTATATAGAATATTCAAAGTTAATTCTATTATTGATGTGAGTGATAATATCTATGTCTAGTTAGATAATCACTACATTGGGGGGGGGTGGGGTGCTATGTGTAAGCATTAAAGAAATAAGGTGTATTTCTTACTCTACTATAGAATTAAATTGAAAGCATTGATTATAATGGTAACGGGCAATGAAGGAAAATGGCTAAGGTTTTGTAAAGTGTTGTGGCCACAACCATAGTAAGCCATTCCTTGTACTATAATTGTGAAACACAATGCGTATGGTATACGTGAGTTGTATACAAAGTGATATTAGACTTAAAAGTCTGAGACAAGAATACGTAAGGCAAGTCAAGTGTGGTTGGACTAGTCCATTGCCTACGTACAATTCAAAATAGGTCTTTACAAGTGTGTCTCGAGATTGGTAAGGGTAACATCCATTGGAATGGGATAACTTCTTTTAAGAGAATCACCAATAGTGGGAACCCAACCTAATTATTTAATCAAGAGGTTTAAAGGTAACAAAAGCTATTGATACGAGTTAGAAGAGCACTAATTTGTTTTATTCAAGATGGATTAATGCAGACTATTAATGAAATATGAGGATGAGTTTTGAACTTAAATCATAAATGTCTGTGTAACAGGGATATAAGAAGGAACTTCATCTTTGTAACATAGGAGTGGTGCCTTCTAGCAAGAGTAAAAGGTTTTTCTTGTACATGTTCACTAAACCGGAGAGCAAAGGCCATAATAGTGCTAACACTGGATTTTTAAATGTGTTGTGGATTTCTTATGTGTGTGTTGTTTCGATTTCAACACTAAGAGTTTTGGTTAAGCTCAAGCCACCTTAACTTGTTGATTTCTTGAGCAATTATACTAAAGGGATGTTTAAGTTGAAAGACACTTCCATTATGCATGATAGGATATCAATCAAGTAGACATATATTATTACAACCTAGTGGGGGATTGTTGTATATATATATATACAGGATAGGTTGTAATATTGATGTTTGAGTTTGGAGAATATGGTTTCATAAAGTGAAAAGTCAATTTCTGGAATTTTCTAAGTGAAAATTCAAAAATCTGAATTTTTTGGAATTTTTTGCTGAATTTCTAGTGACTGTTTAGAAAGGTTGAAGAGGTTTTAATATTTGTTAATCGTTTTATGAAAAAATAACTAACTCTCCATACGTGCCTTTTCATGAATAGATGCTTATGTTCACTTGAAAAATAACACAAGAAATCCTGTGGTCATTCTCTAGAATTGCTATTGGTAGAACCCAACATCTTGGTTGTATCTTAGGGACAAATTTGCAATAACCCTTTAGCAACAAAAGTGTGGGGAAATATTGATTAAGGAAAATGATATAGTGCCTCCAAGTTATTTATTTTCTGTTTGTCTTTTGTGTTAACCTTGTTCTTCCATTATTACTTTATGTAATATTCCCAACAGCTCCTGGTCGAGTTTTTTCGGGTCGATTTCATATTCGCCCCATTGGAAGACCCGGAAGGAGTAGTTGGATCGGAGGAGTTGAGGAACACGTAGCCGATGAAGTTCTCAAGAGCAGAGTCTAGGGGAGAGTAGATGTCGAGCCAGTCGAGCTTGGATGGTGAGGCAATTTTGAACCATTGGATTTAGACCAGGTCGCCCGATTTGGCTAAAATGGTTGGGGTTATAGAGAGAGAAACTTTGGATTGGGTTGATGGGTTAAAGAGAGAAATGATTGTTGTGATGAAGAGAATGAAAGGTGTGAGAGAATTCTTAAATTTTTTTTTTTTGGATTTTTCAAGTTGGTGAGGAATGAAAAGAAAGAGAAGTGGAGGGTTTTTTTGTTGCTCTGTTTATTTATGTAGAATTGGATTTTTGGGTTTTGCTTTGGATTGAATATAAATAATTAGGCATATTCTTTTTTCAATACTCTGATGTCACATTGACGTTTGTTTCTTAACTTTTTTAAAAAATTTAATCCCAGATTTTTTTTTTAGCTTAATGATATTAAAAGTTTTTTTTTTTTTGGTCTAGTGTATGTAAGATTAAAAATTAAGGAAACTCGAAATTCAACAAAAAAAAAAAGAAGAAGTAAATTTTAACTTACCTATTTGTGGTTTAATCAAAATTTAAGTTACCTACTAGTAATTTGAAATTTGACACTTTACCACTTGAGGTTTGACCAAAATTTAAGTTGCCTATCTTTGGTTTTAAATCCCATGATGCAAGTGTTCCGTTGGATTCTTTTTGAACTTATTTGATATTGTATTTGTGTGTGTGTGTGTATATATATATATATTTTTGGAGGAGAGACACATAAAAATAAAGTTAAATTATATATTTAGCCATGTTTTTAACAAAAGTAGGTTACAAAACTTTAACTAAGTTAACCTCAGGTGGGTAAAGTGTCAAATTTCAAATCACAGATGGGTAAATTGTAATTTGTCTA
Source organism: Quercus suber (assembly GCF_002906115.3). Lineage (NCBI taxonomy): Eukaryota > Viridiplantae > Streptophyta > Magnoliopsida > Fagales > Fagaceae > Quercus > Quercus suber. Next base: position 819,122 of record NW_027069719.1, read on the forward strand.
AAAATAAATAAATAAATAAATAAAAGAAACTAGTGAGTTATGATAAAGTAAGCAAAAAAAGAAAAAAGAAAAAAGTTAGAATGTGGTCTTGAGGGAAATATAAAGTGGACTGAGAATATTTTTTTTTTTAATTTTAATTTTTGGATAAGTTTGTTTTGAAGACATGGATTAGTAAGAGAGTGTCTTATTTTTTAAGCATTTTACGTGAAATTTGAGATATATTTTTCGATTAAGATTTTCTAAATTTCCTAGGGTACTCTACCAATAGATTTCCTTAAATCCTAACCACTCTTTTATGATTTAAGGGTCTAGATTCTGTTATGTCAGTATTCCACTAACAATACTCTTAAAACAATAAAATAATGTTATAAACAAAACAATTAAGATTATTATTAGTAGAATACTGACATGGGAAAATCTAGACCATTAAATCATTAAAGAATGGTTAAGATTTAATGAAATCTATTTGGTTGAGTACCCTAGGAAATCTAGAGGATCTAAATTACTAGATTGTCTTATAAAATTTAAAAGGTGAAAATTCACTTTACTCTCATTTATTTAATTACTTAAACAAATCACATGATCATCCAGTTAAAGTTAAAAGAATATTTGTATAAAATTTAAAATATTAGATTTGGAGTCATATCAATATATATATAAAAGCAGAGACCTTATGCGGGAGTGCATGAGGTCTTGCCATGTGGCGCTCTACATGAGTTCTTTGTAGTTTGCACTCCTCTTTATGAAATGAAGTTGTATCATTCCAACCTCTGAAATTAAAACAATGCAGCATTTATGTTCAGAACTTAATTCCTTTCAGCAAAAAACAGTTCACTTATTTCTCTCTCTTAACTTTTCAGCTTCTTTCTCTATTCTAACTCTTCAGTTCATCTAGCAAAAATTGTACTCTTTCAGCTCCCCTTTCCATCAATATATAAATTTCTCTTCAGTTCATTTCTTTTCCTTTCTCTTCCCTCAATTGCAGCCAAAAAAAGCGTAAAGATTTATTGGTTTATATATTGATGGATCCACTCTTCTTCTACGAGCTCATGGACAACAACTCCTTCATCAGTATCTAGGGTGCTAAGTTTGTGCTTTGCAATGTTTGAGGGAACTTAGACATAGAGAGATTAAAGCTTTCAACTTTACCCATTGCAATCAGCGGAACTAAACCCAAGGAGGAAAAACACTGGCCCCTAATTTATCAAACCCTTCTTTTGTGTCAAAGAGGTACAAAACTAATACTCTGTTTGTTCATTCTTTGTTGTTGTTTGGTAATGGATTTTTGATAATCGGAATAGATGTTGGGTTTTTTTTTTTTTTTTTTTTTTTTTTTTATATTTTAAATTTTAAATTTTAAATGTTAAATTTATTTTATTTGAATTTTTTGCTGGTTGAGATTTTTATTGTAATTTTTGTAATTTATGACTTGGTCTTTGGATAAATGATATAAGTATGTTACATGGGGATGTGATTAAGAAAATTTGTGAAATTTGCTACCGTAGGCCTTAAGGAAAAGACAAGTTGATAAGTAATTTGGTTTTGTTGGGCAGGTAGAATGATCAATGAGGAAGAAGCTTAATAAAAAAAATCGAGCTCCTCCACGCATGTGTAATCAAAGCATAGACCCATGTACCTGTATGGATTGGCTCACATTCAAAACATCAATTGAGGCCAAAATTTTGTAGGATTTGCATTGCAAAGATCCCAAGAGTAATTATAAATTTTATTTTGAATCCATAATGTTTGATAAAATGCTTGAAAGAAAATTTATAAATTTTATCTCGGACTTGACAATTCTTTTAATCATATTTGTTTGTTCTGTATTTAGTTGGGGATTAGAAATAGTTAAATTGGGAAAAGTTTATTAAAGCACTTGCATATAAATAGCTTGCATTCATTTTTTTTCCCCATGTTATATGCTAACTAATCGGTGTTGTTTGGTTCTCAAGGATTGGTTGGTCTCACTGTGTTTTCTTTATTGTTGCTCATGCCAATTTTGGTTCAATGGTGTATCAACCTCTAACTAACACGAGTGAAAAAAAAAAAAAAAAAAAAAAGCTTAGCTACGGGTAAGAAAGTTTTTATTATTTTTAAGTGAATAATTTGGTAGCAAATTTTGGATTAAGGATTGTTTGACAGAAATTTTTAAAAATAATCACCACAATCTACCCATATTCTATATGTCCTACTAAATGACAAAAACTCATTTGCCAAAAATAAAAACAAAGAGAATATTTTTGTATAGCTTAGAATCTATATAAATTTAGAATCTTTTTGTATGAAAACCTGTCTTCTTCTTGGTATTAAAAGAAAATTGTTAAATATGTTTTACAGGTACACCTTTATTAAATATGTTGAACCATGTCTAGCTCAACCATCATTGAGACTACTTACTTTTTTCATTTCATTGTACCATTGTTTGGGTATCATGGCCCGAGAGAGCCTTGACAAAATCAAATTGTGTTTGTTGCTTTGCCTAGACATGAATCACTAAGCTACTTTGACACTGTTATAGTTAAACTATTATTGAAGATGCTTGATAAGATTAGCGCATTGGTTAGACATGTCATATGACAAGGGATAGGTTCAAAGAGTTTCATATGCACAACGAATGCTTGCAGTTAATTGGTTCACGATTAACTAATAATAGGGAACAAAATATGGCTATTTGCTTTGTGGTTTTTGCTATAATTTTAGGTGATTTCAGCAATGAAAATATCCACAATTTCCAAAACCACCTTACACAAAAGCTTTCAGCATTATCCGCGCATCACATGGGCAACCTACTAGTTTAATATAATTACATAGGAATTAGTGTTGGGAAATTTAGACCCCGGTTGATAAAATTAACAAGTTTTAAACCCAAGTTGTTAATTAGATTTATTATGAATCAAAATTGTTAAAAACATACAAACATCAATATAATGTCAAAATCATGCAGTAGAAAAATAAATAAGACAAGATATGATGACCCAGGAAAACCAATGAAACCAACCAGTTTCACAGTAAAAAACTTGGGGGGAAACCTTCTCGAAAAGCAATCCACTATAGTAAAGAGAAGTTTCAGATCTAGTACAAAACCTTTGTCTCTAGACTCTACAATTCCCGTAGATAAACTCACAACAGAAACCTTCTACCACTTCAGAACTTCTGAACTCTTCAATATATGAACGTCACCCTTTGATGTTGCACGGATCCCAATACGTGACTAACTCCTTTGCACGAATCCCAGTACGTGACTAACTCACCAAGTTAAGGAAGAAGAATGTTGGCTGCAAAGTTTTTCACTTTATCAACAATGAAGATCAAGAAGCACTTGGTTACAAAACCCTAAGGCGCAAAGATGCAGTAGCTTCTTTCAGAGAGAATAAGGTATCGATCACCTTTTGCATATGTTCTCCTTGTATCCTCTTTTTTGTGACAACCTCTAAAATAAGCCTTATATAGGTCTAGGGTTGTGAGAAAAGAAACCCTACATAAATACAAAAGTTTGGCCCAAAAATCAGATCTGAAAATCTGAATTTCCATAACCTCAATCGATCGGGAGGTGTTAAGGAGGTGTCGAGCTTTAAACCTCGATAGATAGCTAGGTGTCGAGGAGGTGTCGAGAAGCTGTCGAGGGGACAGGAGCTTTCTCGATCGATCCACCAACTGTTGAAAAGGTGTCGAGATTGCGATAAGAAACACCTTAAGAGCTCGATTGATAGCCAGCTTTCGGGTAGGTGTCGAGCAGCTGTTGGGCTATCTATCCGCAGGTGTTGAGATATCTGTCCAGCTTTATTGAACACTTTTTCTTCACTTGTTTCTTGGTCCAATCTTCATGGCTTTAATACTAGACTTGAACAACATGTTTCTTCAAATATTAAACACAACTAAGATCTACCCAATTACAAGTAAAGTGCATTTTGTCAAAGGATTAGCCAACTACATAAAATAGTGACATATGTTCTTAACAAGTGAAACACATATGTCCTAATAATTAGGAAACAAATGATCTATTTCTTAATTAAAATAATTTATTAATTTCAGACTATTGGTTAATGATTGCAAACCATAATTTGTGGAAAAAAAAACATTTTTCATTATTAAGAGGTTGTGTAACACTTTGGAAGTCGTGATCTAATCAAATTATACAAACTAATATGTAACTCGTGCGTGAATTGTAGTGGTGTTATTAATGTTAGCTTGGGTTATAAAACATAGAACAAGACTTAGGTACAGTACTTAGGTATTGTTCCTTAGATTCCCATTTTAAGATTCTGCTATGTGAATGTTTTCTTATGAGATGGAAGTGTATTTTTTAATTAAGTAGCCACATGGCTGAATCTTAAGAGATGAACCTAAGAAATAGCACCTAAAGTACTGTACCTAAGTTTTGTCCTAAAATAGTTCAACCAGAACATTTGGAGGTATTAAAATAGTTTTTTCTTGCAATTTTCATTATATTAGTTATGCTAAGTTTCTCATTACACTGCTATTATGTATATAATTTTGAAAATTACTATTAGATACTACATATATAATATCAATTCACAGTCATTGCCTGCGAAATTCTACTAAATACAACACAAAATAAAATAATAAATTGACCTAATAGTATCTCCTAAATTAAATGGGGATAGGTGCATGGGATCGTTTAGCTCAATTACAATTTGTTACGTTCAATATTCTGACATACAAAATATTTGAATAGAAACAGTATAAAAAATATGCTTATTAGTTTAGAGAAAAAATAACAGAAAAAATTTAAAGAATTAAATTGTATGGAAAGCTAATAAAAGCAAAATTCAATTTTGAATCTAATTATTAGTAATGGACCATATATAGTTATAGTGTGTGTGTGTATAAATATATAGTAGGTTTTTTTATGGTTTATTTATATTGAATGCTTTGTTTTCTACATTAATTAACTTACTTGGCACAAAAATTTAAAAAAAAAAAAAACTTACATTAGATGAGATACGTAGTGCAAAATTAAGCTCTAATTGAATTCTAATTTTTACACTAAATTAACTAACTTAGCACAAAAATTTATAAACTTCGATTAGATGAGACACGTGGCGCAAAATTGGACTCTAATTGAATTCCAATTTGAAATCTAGTTAGATTTCCTCTTAGCTTAATTCAAATTAGAGTTCCAATTTTGCACCATGTGTCCTAAATTATATATTCTGAAAGAGTTTTATTTCTTAATTTTAAAATCAAATGTGGAACCACATTATAAATATTCATTCAAGTGAGTTATTAAGTACAAAAATCAAAAAGTCTATAATAAATGAATCGTAAAAAAAAAAAAAAAAAAAACACGAGCAATATATATTTTATACCTAATAATAACTGTAAGGACACAATTTGAGTCCTAAGCACAAAAAAGAAGTGGATCTAGGCCCAATGAGCCCAATACAATGAATTTGTAGAGAGTGGGTTGGAAAATTAGACTATAATGAGCTGGGCAACAATTAGAATGGATCCAGAAGACAATAAAGTAAAAATGGATTGGATTTATCCAAGGAAAATTATACTCGGCATATTCCGAGGAGATCAGTTCTAGTATATATTACTTGAAGTTGGTTAGAAATACAGTTTTAATTGCTACAGTCCCTCTTTTCTTCCTCTTTTGATCCTTTTCTCTTAGTGCCTTCCTCCTGATTTATACTATTTCTCCCTTCTCATCTCTGCCCTCCACATGGACAATAGATTGCTTATGTTGATCATTGTCCCATTAGCATCCTCCTAAAGTATTTGGGGGTAGTTGTAAGGCTAAAAAGTATTGTTCAGATATCACTTCCTCATTAATGCGGCTAGAGAGTTAGTTACAGAGCATTCAATGCAGTAGTAGCAGTTTTCCCTTAGATATTGCTTAGCTCCCATCCCTCCTATATGTTTATAATGTATGTCCTTATCAATAGAACTTCCTGGAACGTCACCCTATGTGATAGGACACACAATTTGATCTTTGCTTTGTTTAGCTAAGGGGATATTTCTCCTCGGCATACCTTCCCTAACCCTCTCATTTGTAGTTTACTCATGGGGCTCTGACCACTTAACATCCTCGGCCAATGTTGTTTGTATGTCCTCGGACCACTCAACGTCCTCGGCCAAGGCCTAGGGCCCAGTATATATACTTTTGTGCCCCTTAACCCTACAATAACCTTACAAATTTTTTTAAAGTGTTAACAAAATATAAAAATGTCTATCAATAATATTTAAATTATATATATATATATATATAGGAATTATATTATGCATCTTATTGTATGTCTTTAAGTGTAACCATGCATATGCATGGGGTTACAAGTTAGTATATATTAATAGTTAAAACTGAGAGAAAATCCAATTAGATTTCAGATTGGAATTCAATTAAAATCTAATTTTAGGCCATGTGTCTAATCTAATTTAAGTTTTTAAATTTTTGTAGTTAATTTAATGTAAAAATTGGATTTCAATTAAAGTTAAATTTTGCATGACATATCCCATCTAATCTTTAAAAAAAAAAAAAAATTAAATATTTGTGCCAAAGAGTTAATATAGTGTAGAAAATGAGGAGTTCAATATAAATAAACCCAAGATATATATATATATATATATATATTAAAACCAAATCTTAGAGAAAATTTGATTAGAATCAAAATTAGATTTTGCCTTTGTTAGCTTTTCATACAAATTAAATTATTTAGATTTTCTTTTTTTGAACTAATGAGTATAATTTTTTATATTGTTTCTATTTAGATATTTTATATATGAAGATCTTGAATATAACAAACTATAATTGAGCTAAACGATCACATGCACCTATCCCCATTCAATTTAGGAGATATAGATATTATTGAACCAATTTATTCTTTTATTTTGTATTTTATTTAGTAGAATTTTACGGTCAATGATAGTGAATTGATATTGTATATGTAGTGCCCAATAATGATTTTCAAAATTATATATATAGCAACAGTGTAATTAAAAATTTGGAGTAACCAATATTATTAAAATTGCAAGGAAGAATCATTTTAGTACCTCCAAATATCCTAGTCGAACTAATGTCCTACATATTTAATAACCAAAACTAACATCAATAGTACCACTACAATTTATCATTCATGTGTATAAGTACGAGTTACATACTAGTTAGAATAATAATAGATGATTATTTCTTTTTCTTTTTATTCTTTCTTTCCTTTTGTAATGGAAACAAATTTCATAATTGTCTGGTTTAGTAGATCTAAAAACTTAAATTCTTTTCTGAGTATCAAAAAACAGAACTCAAATTCAATTTTGAAGATATTTTGCATTCTTTTTGTTAAGGAACTATATATATACCAATAAAATTCTTGTGTATTCCAGTTGCATTCTCATCCCTTGTCAATGAAACATTTCCAAAGCCTTTTTAGTAAGTCGAATTTAGATCAACTATTAACAGAAATTGAATTGTTTTTGCTTTTATTTTGCTTCATGCTAAATCACAAGATCTACTTAGTACTCCATCTTTTATATCTAATCAAATTGAAATGCCAATTCTATAACCAGCATATAATCTTTTTTAGACCGTAGCAAAATTGTTCAACGCTTGATGCATTAGGCATATGCTCATTGCCTACTCCCTGCATCTCTGATGTGAGCAAGAAAGCAAGGAGGGGACCTCGAAAATGCCCAAAATCTTTTATTATTATTATTTGTCATTATGTAAAACTTAAGTTTCTCGTTATTTGGTGAGAGTGAAAATAATTTACTTTCATAATTACCCTTAAGGTATTATTATTTGTTACATAATGAACGGTCTTTCTCTAAATAGGTATACATCCATATGTAATATTTTAACTACAACTTATTGGGGGGAGTTGGCTTAGGGGTAACAACTAAGATAAGTTTAATTAGTAGCTTTATCTCTTAAGGTTTGTATGAGAGAAAATGATATCATTCATTTTTTAACTCATTGATATGCCAGATTCCTTCAACTTTGAAAATGTGTACTCTATCAGGAGTCCTTTTTATTTTATTTTATTTTATTTTTTGAGGAAACACCATTAGAAGATTTTAATCATATTAGCATTTTAACAAGTCTTTGATCAATGTTTGGAACTTCCAAAGACTTCGAAAATTCAAGTCTCAAATTTTATTTTTCTTTGTTCGCTATAGTTTTCGAATTTTGGACTATATAAGAATTGTTTGATGCAAATTGCAGAGTTATAGACAAAATATGTGGAAACTAATTAACATGTAATAATCATGTTATCTAAATAAGTTTTATATCATTCATATGTCAAATTCCTTCAACCTTGAAAACGTGTGACACTATTACAAGTCCTTTTTTGTTGTTGAGGGAAACACTATTAGAAGACATTAGAAGACTTCAATCATGTTAGAGTTTCAAGTTTCGACAAGTCTTTGATCATTTAATTATTAATTAAAGCATTATAATTTACGCACATGCCAAATGTACAAATAAAAATAGCCAGCAAGCAATTGGTTTAAAGGGAAGTTTACATTACCAGAGTCGAAGCACTTATGAAAAACACCCTTAGGAATATTGTATCTGAGATCATTGTAATAGCAGAAAATTTCTTAAGAATCTCAGCAAAAAAAAAAAAAAAAAGAAGAAGAAAAATCTTAAAAGTTTCCAATTTAGTAATGGTATAGTCATGAATTTTTGGATTGCTCTTTCGTAACATGGACTAGCTTTTTCTAAAATATGCATACATACATTTGTAATAGTTTAATAATTTACTAAGGGGAGAGGACTTATGGGGAAGAGAGCGTTTTCCAAAATAACAAGTAAGAAAAGTTTAATTAATAGCTTTATCTCTTAAATTTTTTTTTGGGAGAAAATAATTGCAGCATTTTTTAAGTCATTGATACGCCAGATACCTTTAATCATGAAAACAAATGACACCACTAGAAGTCTTTAATCTTGTTAACATCTCACCAAGTCTTTTTTCACTGTTCAAAACTTCCAAAGTCTTTTGGTTATCGTTTGAAAATTTCAAAAACTTGGAAAGTTATAATCTTAAAATTATGGACTATATAATAATTTTTTTGATGTAGATTGCATAATTGATAACTAAGTGTATGGAAATTACCAAATGTGTAGCAATCATGATATTCGAGTCAATTTTACATCATCCATTACTTTTTCTCAAATAAAATATAATAAAAATGGACTGTAATTACATATATAGTTTTCTACCCATTCACATCCCATGTAATGATCAAGAAATTTTATTTTTGTATAAACAAGTTTAAACTCTAAATTACATCCTCCAACTTTAACTTACTTTCAAATTAGTCATTTAAGATTTTTTTTTTTTTTTTTCAATCCTTAACTTATATGTTTTCAGTTTAGTCATTTCGTCAATATTGTCCAATCTTGCTATTAGTTTAATATCGTCCAATGTGGATTAGATAGAAGGAATATTGAAAATAAATGAAAGTTAAAGGACTGAAATGATAAAGAGTTAAACTTAAAGAACCAAATTAAAAATGAAGTCAAAGTTAGAGGTGTAATTTTTAATTTGGCATTCGTTTAATAAGTATTAATAAATAAAAAGTCAATTAGAAACCTTCTAGAATAGAATATACATATTAATTAAAATTTGTTCAAGGAAATTTAATGACACCGAAATTAAAATTTATTTAGTGTTAGGTTGCTTTATATATATATATATATATCCAATTAGATTTCAAATTGGAATTCGATTAGAGTTTAATTTTGCATAACATGTCTCATCTAATGTAAGTTTTTCTAATTTTTGTGTTAAATGAGTTAACTCAATGTAGAAAATGAGGAGTTCAATATAAATAGACCATAAAAAACCTAATCACATATATATACCATGACTATATACAGTCCATTACTAACTAGGTAATATATATATATATATATTTATAACCAATACTTAGGGAAAATTTAATTAGAATCAAAATTGAATTTTTCTTTTGTTAGTTTTCCATACAAATTAAATTATTTATATTTTTACTGTTATTTTTCCTTTGAACTAATGAGCATATTTTTTTTATACTGCTTCTATTTAGATATTTTGTATGCCAGGATCTTGAATGTAACAAATTATAATTGAGTTGAACAATCCTGTGCACATTCCCATTCAATTTAGGAGATACTATTGGGTCCAATTTATTCTTTTATTTTTTGTGTTGTATTTAGTAGAATTTCATGAATAGTGATTGCGAATTGATATCATATATGTAGTATTGAATAGTGATTTTCAAAATTATATATATATATATATATATGTATGTATATATATATATATATATCTAATAGTAGTGTAATGAGAAATTTGGCAGAGCCAGTATCATGAAAATTGCAAGAAACTATATTAGTACCTCCAAATCTTCTGATCGAACTAATATTCTATATGTTTTATAACCCAAGCTAACATCAATAGCACCATTACAATTCATCATTCTTATGCGTAAGCATGAGTTACATACAAGTTAGACATAACTATCAATGGAGATGTTACAGATTTCAATCTTCCCTCTTCCGTTATAACCATCAAATTAAAAAACACAAACAAACTTCAAAATGTGTGTTACTATTAGGGAAGACTTTAATCCTAATAATGTTTCAATGAGTCTTTGGTTGGTGTTTGTAAAATATATTTAGACTTGGAAGGTAATGGCTGTTGGTTATATCTGGTTTTGTATCTCATACAAAACACATAGCGGAAGCAATAAACAAAGATCTATTTCATTCATGATTGATAACTTGCACTATATGAATTCTAGAATTTAAGAACAAAATAGCGTACCTTGGTGTGGAGAAATTCAAAACAAAAGATTATAAGTACTTGGGAACACTTTTAATCTTCACTTCAATTCCACTTTACGCCCAAGAAGTGTGGTCTCTCAATCAATTTCCAAGGGAGAATAACTGAGTGGTTTCACTCGCACATACACACCACTTCACAATGGTGTCTCACTTTTTCTCTAATCTCTAATAAAAATTCTGTATGTCTCTCCCTTTATATATAACTGATTATCTAATTGGGCCGGCCTATTGGGCCTTTCCAATTGGGCTTTAATGTGTGGCTTGGAGTGGGACCAAAAGGACCAATAAGACACTAGCTCCAATGGGCCTTGGGCTTTTCTGTCAACTCTTGACAAGTCCAAAGTTACCATTAATTATATTTAATACCACTATATAAATATAATTGCACTCTAGGCCTTATTAATAAATTATATCCCAAAACTTTATTATACATGCAACCCTTCATAAAATATTCGTAGTAATTCAAAGTCATAAATATAAACTGTCACTTTGAAGATTACTACGTCTTAATCCTTGAGTACCCGGTTTAATCCTTTTAAGTTATTCATTATATATTTATGAAATCCAATTTCATAAATATATACTTTAGTAATTTCTTACCAAAGTGGTTAGGCCTAACTCTCTGAATAACTAAACCCATTAAACTTATCTCAAGGGAATATTTTAAATCTCTGTTAAGAGACTATGAATTCCATCTTGAGAATATATGTTCCATCAACACGAAATGTGGCTGCCCAACATACTGAGGTTTTGACCGTTACTTTAGATCTCACTCCTGATATATCAAAGCAACCTACACTTCATGATTAGGTCCATTATTCTCTCAGAATTAAGAGTTCATGCAAATATAAGTTGTGAGATTTATTATTCAATTGACAGTCGTTAGGAGAATAATAAATCTCACAGCGGTCCAGTTCAATATGTCTCAACTCTTTAAACATATTAACACATCAACTAGAAGTCTCCACTTCCATGATCAAGACAAATCATCTTAGTTGATATGTTATAATCTTCGCAGATGAAATGCCCATTTCACCACCGACTATGAACTAAAATTCTGAGTTTACAAAGAACTTGTGACTTATATCTTCTGTGACTAAATCACATAAATCACATACTATGCATCTCATGGACTATATGATAATGTCCAAATATTCACGTTACCATTATCTCAGATAATAATAAAACAACTTTATTAATCACAACATTAAGTCATACATAATGTCATACATAGCATCATACAATAGGATTTAAGGGCATTAATCCTAACAATGGCCACATGGTACCACTATCGACTAGTGTGACATTCGAGCTATATAATTGTTTGATGATATACAATTACTCTTTTCAAGTCATTGATTCTATGTGTTTCAAAAAAAAAAAAATCATTGATTCTCTAAACTCATCCAAACTTGAAAACTTGTATTAAAGGGGAATATACTTCAAAACCTGTGCCAAGATTTTTGTAGCGCATGACACCTCTTGGTATTAGCAGTATCTTCATGATTCAAAGCCTCCCTTCTTTGTTATAACTATTGAATTATCCAAAAAAACTTCAAAACATGTGGTTCTGTTAGAAGACTTTAATCCTAATTACATTGAATGAGTCTTTGGTTAAAGTTCAGAAATTCAATTTAGACTTGCAAAGTAATGGCATCATGGTTCAGCTATTGACTAGCATCACTTTTAGACTATATAACTACTTGCTAAAGATTCATGCTAGATTGAACTAGGAGAAATTGTGTTAATTATCCTAGTAAGTTTTAAATTTGTGTTTTAATAAGATATTTCTAGTGAGCCAGATAGAATACTTTCTTTGAAGGGAGGAAACTAACACTAATCTCATTCTTCTTCTAGCGGTTTTTCGTAATGAATTAATTTCTAACCGGTTCAACCTAGTGGGAGACCATAACCACGATTATTAGTCACAACACAATTCTAATCCCTAGTGGTAGCGTACTTTATGGGTTGGGGGCTTTAATTTTCCTTACCTTATCAGCTCTCATTATCTTAGAAAATACTTTAAGCCAGTAAAATGTTTCAAAAAGTCTTTGGCCTACGACATGGAATATTAAGGTCTTGTGTCTCCTACAAAAGACAAAATTAAAGTTTGTTGGTCACTTTATTAACTAGTGTGAATTTTGGTCTGTGGAACTGTTGTCACTTGTCAAAGGCATGGAAAATTTAATCTATTGACTAGCGTGAATTGTGGTCATTCTATTAACTAGCTTGTAACTCTATGCATATCCATGGATATACTTAAAAGATAGACATTAAGATGTATAGTATAATAAACTTACATATATAATTTAAATATTATTGATAGTCATTCTTATATATTCTTTTTTAACTCTTTAAAAAGTCTTGTAAGAATGTTATTAGGTAGAAAATGTAAATTGTCAATTTTTAAAATATTTTTATATTCATTAATTCTAGGCTCTTTGGTTTTTGTATACAATAACTCACTTGAATGGATATTTATGATTTGGTCCCACATTTGATTCAAAAATTAAGAAATAAAACACTTTCCAAAAATAAATAATTTATGACGCATGGCGCAAAATTGAACTTCAATGGTAAAATCTAATTGGATTTTCTCTAAGGTTTAACTGTTTATATACATATACGTGTGTGTGTGTGTATAAAATTTTTGTGCCAAATGAATTATTTTTAGTTATAAAAAATGTCTCATAAATATGAAATCATTAAAACTCTCTCTTCCTCTAATGTTATATATAGTGTTAGATATATGCATGGTTGTCAAAATCTCAATCTGGATCCTACAATCGATCCCACCTGCCCAAAATGATCCAGATCTTTCAAGGATCTTTGCGATTGTTCAGGATTGGTAAGATCATACGATTTTGACAATCCCAAATGACTTTTGTTTCTTGTAATCTTCTTTAACTTGACAGAAGGCTCAGTTGGACATAGATGAAAAATAAAATCTCAATAGACCAAGTTTTTCTATTATAATGTAGAAAGTGTGTCAGTTGGACCCAAATAAAAAATAAAAAAAAATTCCAATACAGTGTTACGTTTTGAGGTTTTTAGCTTCTTTAAATGATACTTACAAATGGATATAGTGATGTATGGTAATTATATCAATGAATGTATAATTTAAGTGATTATTTAACATACCAATGTGTAACTTTTTGTTTTTTTCCTCAAATAATGTAAGATCTTACGATCCACGATCCATGATCCCACCTACCTCCCACGATCCTATGTAGGATCCCAATTTTGACAACCTTAGATATATGATTATTTTTTTATGATTTATTTATATTGGACTCTAAATTAACTCATTTGGCACAAAAATTTAAAAAATTTGATTAGATGGAACTTGTGCCGTAAAATTAAACTCTAATCGAAATTTAATTTTTACATTGAACTAATTAACTTGGTTCAAAAATTTTAAAATTTTGATAAGATGGGACATCATTAGAAGTCCCTTTTTTTTTTTTAAAAGGGAAACACTATTAAAAAGTCAGAAAATCAGGTTATCCGAATTAGGTATATATAAAAAAAACTCCTTATAATTAATCAAGTATCATAATAATCCTATCTAGTATCTACTATTTTTCAAAAATAATAATAATCCCATAAAAAAATACTTTAGATTTCAATTCACTCAGTCCGATACCTGTAGTGGATAAATTTTTATTAATATATATTATGTATATATATTTTTTTTCTTTTCATTTTTAGGAAATGTCTTTGCCTGTTTAGGACCATCAGTTTATGGAAATAATTAACTTATTATTATGTCATTTACGCTACACATTTAGCATATTGTAAAGGACCCAGCAAATAAGACAAAGGCATCCTCTTGGCATAATTATTAATTAAACCATTATAATTAAGTTACATGCCGAATGCACAAATAAAAATAGCCAGTAAGCCATTGGTTTAATGGGCAGTTTACATTACCAGAGTAGAAGCACTTATGAAAAACACCCTTAGAAATATTCTATCTAAGATCATTGTAATAGCAGAAAATTTCTTAATAATCTCAGCAAAAAAAAAAAAAAAAAAATCTTAATAAAAGTTGAACATAAAATGATAACGTCTAGAGGGTCCAATTTAGTAATGGTATAGTCATGAATTTTTGGATTGCACTTTTGTAACATGGACTAGCTTTTTCTAAATATGCAAACATACATTTGTATTATTTTAATAATTTACTAGAGGGAGTGAACTTATGGGGAAGATAGAGTTTTTCAAAATAACAAGTGTTAGGTTCTAAGGTCTTAGGATTTTATGTATTTAGAACTCTAATTTGTAATGTTGGCAAACCATGATCAAAACATTGTATTTAGTCTTATTTAGACTTGCTCAAAGTTGGTTTAATATTGTAAAGTTGGAATCGAGTGGCTGCAGAAGTACTTGGGACTTTCGGCCTGGCTCGATCGATCGAAGAATAGACTCGATCGATCGAAAATCGCACAGGTTGAATTTTCTGCAGAATTTCCAACTCAGCCCTACTTCATTAAACGTTTAGGGTTTTATGTTTTTACCCTAGGTATATAAATAAAACCCTAGCCACGTTTTTGAAGGTTGTCCATATTGTATTGTTGCTCATACATTGCTGTTTTGTGTGAATCTCGTGTGAGATCTTTGAGGAGCTTTCCTTTACACAAAACTTAGGGTTTTCATGGTGGAGATGATTTCAACATCTTGAAGATCATTACTGTTGCAACCATTGGAACTTAAAAGAAAAGCAAGCGGGGAGCTTGTAGCTGATTGAAGAATTCAAGAAAGAAGTAGTCCGTGGATTCGGAGCCTGCGCGTGGTCGTGTCAGGAAGTTCTACTGGTGGGTAGCATTAGGAAGTCGAGCGGGGAGCTTGTAGTCCTTTTGTACGAACTTCAATTCTTTCATAGTGAATTCAGGTTAGCCTTGAGGATCGGTGGGTCAAATCCTCCCCAGGTTTTTACCGTGTGGTTTCCTGGGTGATCATATCTTGTGTTATTTATTTTCCGCTGCTTTATATCTTGATATGATTATTTGATTGCTTTAACCTAGAATTGCATAATTTGACTAAGTAACAACTTGGCTAATTGATCTAGGCTACGCAATCTGTGTGTTTAAGGGGTCTAAAACCGTTCAACAAGTAAGAAAAGTTTAATTAGTAATTTTATCTCTTAAAATTTTTTGTGGAAGAAAATAATTGCAGTTCATTTTAAGTTATTGATATGTCAGATACATTTAATCATGAAAACGAATGACACCATTAGAAGTCAATCTTGTTAACATCTCACCAAGTCTTTGTTCATTGTGCAAAACTTCCAAAGTCTTTTGGTTATTGTTTGAAAATTTCAAAAACTTGGAAAGCGATAATCTTAAAATTTTGAACTATATAATAATTGTTTGATGTAGATTGCATAATTGATAACTAAGTATATGGCAATTATCAAATGTGTAGCAATCATGATATCCAAGTTAGTTTTACATTATCCATTACTTTTTCTCAAATAAAATAGAAAAAAAAAATGGACTATAATTTATTTATTTTTGTTATGAATAATTAAAGAAAGATATCACTTAGCATGGTGTAGAAAAACATATTTACAATTTCATCTATAGTTAAAGGAAAAAAAAGGAAAAAAAGAAAAAGAAAGCAATTAGTTCAAAACTTGACAACTTGATTCTCAAAAAAAGAAAAAGAAAAAAGAAATCATTGATTCTCTAAACTCATTCAAACTTGAAAACTTGTATTAAAGGGGAATATACTTCAAAACCTGTGCCAAAATTTTTGTAGCACAATTAGTTGGCACCTCCTAGTATTAGTGGTGTCTCCATGATTCAAAGCCTCCCTCATTTGTTATAACAAGTGAATTATCCAAAAAAACTTCAAAACATGTGGTTCTGTTAGAAGACTTTAATCATAATTACATTGAATCAATCTTTGGTTAAAGTTCGGAAATTCAATTTAGACTTGCAAAGTAATGGCAGCATGGTTCAGCTATTGACTAGCATCACTTTTAGACTATATAACTATTTGCTAAAGATTCATGCTAGATTGAACTATCCTGGTAAGTTTCAAATTAGTGTTTTAATAAGATATCTACGGTGAGCCAAACACAATACTTTCTTTGAATGGAGAAAACTAACAATAGTCTCATTCTTCTTCCAGCGGTTTTTTGTAATGAATTAATTTCTAATTGGTTCAACCCAATGGGAGACCATAACCACGATTATCAGCCACAACACAATTCTAATCCCTAGTGTTAGCGTACTTTATGGGTTGGGGGCTTTAATTTTCTTTACCTTATCAGCTCTCATTATCTTAGAAAAGACTTTAAGCCAGTAAAATGTTTCAAAAAGTCTTTGGCCATGACATGGAAAATTAAGGTCTCGTGTCTCCTCAAAAAGACAAAATTAAAGTCTTGTTGGTCACTCTATTAACTAGCCTGAATTGTGGTCTGTAGAGCTGTTGTCACTTGTCAAAGACATGGGAAATTTCTTAATAATCTCAGCAAAAAAAGAAAATGAAAAATCTTAATAAAATTTGAACATAAAATGATAACATCTAGAGGGTCCAATTTAGTCATGGTATAGTCATGAATTTTTGGATTGCTCTTTCGTAACATGGACCTGCTTTTTCTAAATATGCATACATACATTTGTAATATTTTAATAATTTTCTAGGGGGAGTGGAATTATGGGGAAGACAGAGTTTTCCTAAATAACAAGCAAAGTTTAATTAGTACCTTTATCTCTTAAAATTTTTTGTGGGAGAAAATAATTGCAACATTTTTAAGTCATTGATAGGCCAGATACCTTTTATCATGAAAACGAATGACACCTTTAAAAGTCTTTAATCTTGTTAACATCTCACCAAGTCTTTGTTCATTGTTCATAACTTCCAAAGTCTGTTGGTTATTGTTTGAAAATTTCAAAAACTTGGAAAGTTATAATCTTAAAATTTTTCACTATAAAATAATTGTTTGATGTAGATTGCATAATTGATAACTAAGTGTATGGCAATTATCAAATGCGTAGCAATCATGATATCCGAGTCAATTTTACATCATCCTTTACTTTTTCTCAAATAAAATAAAAATAAAAATGGATTGTAATTACATATCTAGTTTTCTACCGATTCACATCCCAAGTAATGATCAAGAAATTTTATTTTTATATAAACAAGTTTAAACTCCAAATTACATCCTCCAACTTTAGCTTATTTTCAAATTAGTCATTTAATTTTTTTTTTTCAATCCTTAACTTAAATATGTTTTTAGTTTAGTCATTCCGTCAATATTGTCCAATCTTGCTATTAGTTCAATATCGTCCAATGTGGATTAGATGGAAGGAATACAATGAAAACAAATGAAAGTTAAAGGATTGAAATGATAAAGAGTAAAACTTAAAGAACCAAATTAAAAATTAAGTCAAAGTTAGAGGTGTAATTTTTAATTTAGCCTTCATTTAATAAGTATTAATAAATAAAATGTCAATTAGAAACCTTCTATAGTAGAATATTTATTAATTTTTGTCCAAGGAAATTTAATGAAACATAAATTAAATTTTTTTGGTGTTAGGTTGTTTTAGATATATATATATATATATAAATCCAATTAGTTTTCAAACTGGAATTCAATTGGAGTATAATTTTGTGTTATGTGTCCCATCTAATCTAAGTTTTTAAATTTTTGTGCCATGTTAATTAATTCAGTCTAAAAATTGAAATTCAATTAGAGTTTAATTTTGCGCCACATGTCTCATCTAATGTAAGTTTTTTAATTTTTGTGCCAAATGAGTTAATTCAATGTAGAAAATTTATATATATACCATAAAAAACCTAATAACCATAAAAAACCTAATAACATATATATACCATGACTATATATAGTCCATTACTAACTAGGTAATATATATATATATATATATAACCAATACTTAGAGAAAATTTAATTAGATTCAAAATTGAATTTTGCTTTTGTTAGTTTTCCATACAAGTTAAATTATTTATATTTTTGCTGTCATTTTTTCTTTGAATTAATGAGCATATTTTTTATACTGTTTCTATTTAGATATTTTGTATGCTCAGATCCTGAATGTAACAAATTATAATTGAGCTGAACGATCCCATGCACATATTCCTATTTAATTTAGGAGATACTATTGGATCCAATTTATTCTTTTATTTTTGTGTTGAATTTAGTAGAATTTTATGACCAGTGATTGTGAATTGATATTGTATATGTAGTATTCAATAGTGATTTTCAAAATTATATATATAATAGTAGTGTAATGAGAAACTTGGCGTAGCCAATATCATGAAAATCGCAAGAAAAAACTATTTTAGTACCTCCAAATCTTCTAATCGAACTAATATTCTATATGTTTTTTTAACCCAAGCTAACATCAATAACACCATTACAATTCATCATTCCTTTGTGTAAGCACAGGTTACATACTAGTTAGATATAACTATCAATGGAGACATTACGGATTTCAATCTTCCCTATTCCATTATAACTATCAAATTATAAATCACAAACAAACTTCAAAATGTGTGGTACTATTAGAGAAGACTTTAATCCTAATAATGTTGCAATGAGTCTTTGGTTGGTGTTCGTAAAATAAATTTAGACTTGGAAAGTAATGGCCACATGGTACCACTATCGACTAGCGTGACATTTGAGCTATATAATTTTTTGATGATATACAATTACTCTTTTCAGGTCATTGATTCTATGTGTTTCAAAAAAAAAAAAAAAAAAAAAAAAAAAAAAAAAAAAGGAAATCATTGATTCTCTAAACTCATTCAAACTTGAAAACTTGTATTAAAGGGGAATATACTTCAAAACCTGTGCCAAGAATTTTGTAGCACAATTAGTTGACACCTCCTGGTATCAGTGGTATCTCCATGATTCAAAGCCTCCCTCCTTTGTTATAACTAGCATCACTTTTAGACTATATAACTATTTGCAAAGATTCATGCTAGATTGAACTAGGAGAAATTGTGTTAATTATCATAGTAAGTTTCAATTTAGTGTTTTAATAAGATATCTATGGTGAGCCAGACACAATACTTTCTTTAAGGGAGGAAACTAACACTAATCTCATTCTTCTTCCAATGGTTTTTTGTAATGAATTCATTTCTAACTGGTTCAACCCGGCGGGAAAATATAACCACGATTATCAGCCATAACACAATTCTAATCCCTAGTGTTAGCGTACTTTATGGGTTGGGGCTTTAATTTTCTTTACCTTATCAGCTCTCATTATCTTAGAAAAGACTTTAAGCTAGTAAAATGTTTCAAAAAGTCTTTGGCCAATGACATGGAAAATTAAGGTCTCGTCTCTCCTTAAAAAGACAAAATTAAAATCTAGTGGGTCACTCTATTAGCTAGTGTGAATTGAGGTCTGTGGAACAATTGTCACTTGTCAAAGGCATGGAAAATTTAATCTATTAACTAGCATGAATTGTGGTCACTCTATTAACTAGCTTGTAACCCCATGGGCAAAATTTGCTGAACATCATCTTTTTAGAAAAATATTAGCCAAATAGCATGCGGATGAAACTATTTAGTAAGTTGGGCTGTTTTTGGAGCTTGAGTTTGTTCCAACCCAAAATCAAGTTTACGAAACTCAATTTCCTTAAAAAAAAAAGAAAACACGCGGAACTCAAGTTTTCTAAACTCGAGTTCCAGTCTAGTAAATACCCAAGTTTAGCAAACTTGAGTTCCATCAAGTTTCCTAGACTCGAGTTCCACTTTTTTTTTTTTTTTTAATTCCATGTTAGACGACCTACCCAAGATGAAATCGAGTTTGGGAAACTCGATTTTGGGTTGGAACTTGAGTTTAACAAACTCGAGTTCCAAAAATAGTCTAACTAACTAAATAGTTTCATCCGCATGCTACTCATCCAATATTTTTCTAAAAAGATGCTATTCAACAAATTTTGCCTAACCTCATGCATATGTATGAATATACTTAAAAGATACATATTAAGATGCATAGTATTGTAATATTACATATATAATTTAAATATTATTGATAGTCATTCTTATATATATATTTTAACTCTTTTAAAAGTCTTGTAAGAATGTTATTAGGTAGAAAATGTAAATTGTCATTTTTAAAAATATTTTAATGCTCATTAATTCTAGACTCTTTGGTTTTTGTACACAATAATTCACTTGAATGGATATTTATGATATGGTCCCACATTTGATTCAAAAATTAAGAAATAAAACTCTCTTTAAAAATAAATAATTTAGGACACATGGCCCAAAATTGGACTTGAAGTATAAAATCTAATTGGATTTTCTTTAAGGTTTACCTATTAATATATATATATATATATATATATATTTTGTGCTAATTGAATCGTTTTTAGTTATAAAAAAAAGGCTCATAAATATAAAATCATTCAAACTCTCTCTTCCTCTAATTTTATATATAGTGTTAGATATATGAATATTTTTTTTATGATGTATTTATATTGCACTCCTCATTTTCCACTCTAAATTAATTCATTTTGCACAAAAATTAAAAAACTTCGATTAAATGGAACACATGTCGTACAATTAAACTCTAATTGAAATTTAATTTTTACGCTGAACTAACTAACTTGGTTCAAAAATTTTAAAATTTTGATTTGATGGAACACGTGGGGCAAAATTTGACTCTAATTTAATTCCAATTTAAAATCTAATTGAATTTTCTTTAGCTTTACTTATTCATATATATATATATATATGAGTTATAAACTTGAATTGTTTTTAGTTCTACAAAAAAAAAAAATGCTCATAAATATAAAATCATTCAAAAATAATGTTTTTATGGTTCATTATATTGGACTCTTCATTTTTTACATTAAATTAACTCATTTGGTATAAAAATTTAAAAACTTAGATTAGATAGGACACATGTCACAAAATTAAGCTCTAATTGAATTCTAATTTTTACACTGAATTAACTAACTTGGCACAAAAATTTAAAAACTTCGATTAGATGGGACATATGGCGCAAAATTGGACTCTAATTGAATTCTAGTTTGAAATCTAGTTAAATTTTCTCTTAGCTTTACCTATTAATATATACTAGTGCTCCAAGACCGAGTTGTAACGATTTGCCAAAGCCACCATAGCAGCTTGATCAAGCTTGACAATTGCAGTTGTGGAATAGGTTGGTTTGGTTAGGGATTGGGCTTTTGTTTTTGGTGTGGAAGATTCTAGGGTTGTAGATGAATTAGCCATAATTTCCTCTCTTTCTCTCTAGAATTAAACTTCATGACCGAAATTCCTTATGTGGTCATCACCAATCTCTGCCCTACACAGCTAGTGATCGCTATTGCGATGGTGTCTCTCAATCCCAACCCCTTGTTCTCTCTCTCTCCAACTCATTTTGAGTTCTCTCTCTTCAATCGGGTTGATATGGTGGCTTGAGTGAGAAAATTTTGTCTATCTTGTGAATCTAACTTTCTGATTGGTGAGAAAGTATAGGAAAGTGAGGAGTATGTTAAGTTATTTTGTAGATTTGAGTTGTTTGTTTGGTGTGAAAGTGAAGGAAAGTAAAATAAAAATTTTATTTAATATTTTTAAAAATTAAAATTTTGTTGAGATGTTTGAAAGGATATTTTTGAAAATTCAATGTAAAAAAGAAGTGCTGCATTTGTAAAATATAATGAGAATGTAACTAATGAACCAAATATTGTAATGTTATATTCTTGTAACTAAATTTCATGAATCTAAGATTCCAAGAATGTGACATGACATTATTTGAACCAAACATCCCCTTATCTTAATTTATCACTCTATTATTCTAGTACGCAAGTGATAAGCAATTGTTGTGCACTTTTTTTTTTTTTTTTTAAGTAAATGCTCAGAGCATTCTTATATGCTTCTACAAAAGAAAAAAAAATTCACATTACCAAAACTCACTTTATTATTTTTTGCAATTACTTTTACAACAGACTATATATTTTATTCTTTATTTTACATTCTTATACATTAAAATAATATATTTTTTATTCACATGCTACTATAGTAACATGGGTCTACAAAAGAAAGATTAAAAAATAAAAAATAAAAATTGATGTACATGATGCTACAATAACATCTAAAAATAGATGTTACTCTAGTAAAATGTATTGTTATCTACGGTAGTTTTTTAACCAATGGAATGTGTTTTTAATGCAAAAATGGCCAATGGAAATACTCTTACTCACAGTCCCGCAGGGGAGAAGTCCCATTTGGGCCCTAATAAGGTCATGGGCAAAGCCATATTATTATTAATAATAATAATGCATATTTTTGTTCGAACAAAATTTAGGTACAGTATTTTAGATGCTGTTCCTTAAATTTCATTCTTGAGATTCAGTCATGTGGTTATTTAACTAAAAAAATATACTTTTATCCCATGAGAAAAAATTTACATGACAAAATCTTAAGAAAAGAACTTAAAAAATAATATCTAAGTACTATACCTAAGTCTAAGTGTGTGTAGTCCGTGACATATTCTTTGGTCTTGAATGCGGAGGGGAAGGAACTTTCCCAGTCTTCGTCAGCGTTTACTCAAAAAGTCTACAAAAGTTTGAATGTTACGACGGGCAGGCTGGACTTGGTCTTAGCAATGACTGTTGAATTTTGATGACATATAGGGAGACTTTTCAAACCTAACCCATGGAAAGGGCAAAACACACCCTGTTAAGTTATCTGTTAAGTTATGGGTGTATAATTTCCTCACACTCACACTCACAGCTGGTGGGTCCATAAAAGAATGAGGGAGTGTGGATAGACATGGCAAAACGGGTCAGACCCGTTTGACCCGACCCGTTTGACCCACGACCCGTTTGACCCGCAACCCGTTTGACCCGTTTAAAAATGACCCGTTTTGACCTGTGACCTGTTTTGACCCGCGACCCGATTGACCCGACTCGAACCCGACCCAACCCGCCCGTTTTTCCACGTCTACCAACGTTGAGTAGATTGAAATTGAGGTGTAATTCTTATTAGATATTTACTTATTCTTCTTCACTTAATATGTTATGTACTCCATTATAGTTTGTCATTCTTTACTTGCCACCTTCATTTTCTCTTCCTACTTTAAACATATCAAAAATTATACCAAGATTAGCTTCTAGAAAGCTGGAATAAGAGTTGCACCAAATTTAGGTATCAAGTGTTTAGTGGTAATTGGTAAGTGGTAATAGTATCAACAATGAAAATCTAATCACAGTTAAGGAACTTAGAAACAATTGACAAATTGCATCTATTTCCAAAAAAAAAAAAAAAAAAAAACTTGTTTGAAAAATACGGGTCAACTCGACTCGTCCCGCGACCCGTTTGACCCGCGACCCGTTTGACCCGCAACCCGTTTGACCCGTTTAAAAATGACCCGTTTTGACCAGTGACCCGTTTGACCCGCAACACGATTGACCCGACCCGAACCCGACCCGACCCGTCTGTTTTGCCATGTCTAAGTGTGGACAAAATTATCCACCAAAAATAACGCAGAGGAAAAGAAAAGTCATGCTGTTTAAAAATTAATTAATTGATTCATATCTACTAAAAAAAAAAAAATTGATAATACAATTTCTCTAAGGGTATGCATTCGTTTATCCATTTAAATATTAGGAAAACATCTTCTAATTTGAGTTATTATTCTTTCTTGCATTAGTTACTATAATTAAAAGGGGCTTTGTCTTTGGGACTTTGAATTTGAAACACAATAAAATTAAAAAAGAAGAAGAATAAGCATAATAGGAATCGTTGTAGTTTAAGAATACAACTTCACTCAATATTTTTTTATTGGATGTAAATTTTAACAAATTTGCTATTGGATTACATTTTCTTTTTATGTCCTTTATGCAGGAAAATTTTTTAAAAGACTAATGATCAATAATTATGTCATTAATTAAATGTTTAAATTTTAAGTTTTTGTGCTCTTAAATTATGCATAAAAAATTAGTTTATACATCAAATAATAAACAATATCTGATTAACATAAAATTTTATATGTGTATTAAGAATATAAAAAACATATAACTTAATAGTTAGATTTCCAAAATATGTAACAATACTAATTTTTTGAGTGATTTGCAAGTTTGTAGTCAAACCTTATCCTAAAAATAGAGTAATGTAATAAAGGAATATAACTTTTTTTTTTTTTTTGGGGAGAACAGAGTAATATAACTTAATTGAGAGTTAACAAAAAAAAAAAAAACTTAATTGAGAGTATTTTCGATCAAAATCCATTACAAATGAATGATCAAGGAAACACTAGGAGACCAAACGCATGGCAAATCATCCCATCAACATTTAATCAATTGTTGAAAACCAATCAAACTAGTATGAGAGAGGACTTTCTTTTTAATTTTTTAATTTTTTTTTTTTTTGATTGAGAGATACGTGAGGGTGAACCAATAATTAGCCAAGAAAAACAAATGGTTGTAGAGCAAGATTTACGTACAGTATTCAGGTATTGTACTATAAACAATTGGAATATAACAAGAACATAAAGCTCCCTAGGCTACATGTTAGGATATATGTGGAACATGTTATGAACATATGTCATTTAGAATTGGCTAATCCTTTGACAAAACGCACTTTACTTATAATTAGGTAGATCTAGGATGTGTTTAATACTTCAAGGAACAAGAGTTTAAGTCCAAGTATGAAGCAATGCAAATCTGTCTAAGAATCAAGTGAAGAAGTGTTGTTCATTAAAGCTCGACAGATAGATCTATCGAGATTTAATTACTCGAAACTTGACAGATAGCTTGACAGCTGTATCTATCGAGAATTACGAAATTTAGATTTCCATATCTTTTTTTCACGTATATCCAAGTTATGTGTTTAGGTTTTCTTTTCTCACAACTCTAGACATATATAAAGATAATTTTAAGGGCTGTTTCACTTGATGAAAATGTTTTATTCATGCATATTGTGACCGGAGACAATATGCCTTAGTTCATCTTTCTCTTGAAGAAGTTGCTGCGTTTGTATGCCATAGGGTTTTATGACCAATGAGCTTCTTGATTTTCATTGTGTAGATGAACTGAAGAACTTTGTAGCTAACATCCTTCTTAAGTTGGTGTGTTAGTCACATACAGGGATCCGTGTATTGATTGGTTAGTCACTCACTTAGAGCCGTGCATTGAAAGGAGAGATTGTCACTACATTACAAGTCCAATTGTGTATTGGAGTAAGGGTTCAATTGTAGGTTGGTATAAGGTATTGGGATTCCTTTACTTGTAATCGCTTGTTTTGATTATAGTAGATTCTCGGGAGTAGTGACCTTAAATTCATCTAGTGGGATTTTGCTTCGGTAGTTTTCCCCATTTGTAAACAAATCTGCCGTGTCAAATTTATTTTCCGCTGCATTTAGTTATTTGGTGATTTGTTTGTACTACCACACGTATTGCATGATAATTGACTTAATTAATTTACTAAGCTAATTAATTGGTTAATTTACCCAAAGAGTTAATACATTCTTGGCATATCACTAAACCCTTTACCCAAAGGGTTAATACACAAGTCCAATTGTGTATTGGAGTAAGGGTTCAATTGTAGGTTGGTATAAGATATTGGGATTCATTTACTTGTAATCGCTTGTTTTGATTATAGTAGATTCTCGGAAGTAGTGACCTTAAATTCATCTAGTGGGATTTTGCTTCGGTGGTTTTCCCCATTTGTAAACAAATCTGCCGTGTCAAATTTATTTTCTGCTGCATTTACTTATTTGGTGATTTGTTTGTGCTATCACGCGTATTGCATGATAATTGACTTAATTAATTTACTAAACTAATTAATTGGTTAATTTACCCAAAGGGTTAATACATTCTTGACATATCACTAAACGTGATAAAGACAATTAAAGAAGGGAGACAATCTACAAGCAAATCTTGTTGGAAATGAGTGTGCATTATTATAAATGAGTGTGTAGTCAAGTCTTCACACAGCAGTGTTGTTCTTGTTCATCTTTCTTTTTTCTACAAGAAAGAAGCGATTACTAAGGCCATGAACCCCTCCGCAATGACCAACTCTTCACCAAGATGGCACTCACTGCCATGGTTTCTCATCCTTTTCTTTCTTTTCACCACTTTCCTTTTCATCTCTGTCACTTCCTCTGCCTCTCAAGATACTTACTATGAGCACTGTTCTTCAACTGTCGCAGGCTCCAACTCCAAAGAATTTCCACTCCCAAAATTGCCACTTCCTCGAACCCATAATGGTTACTACACTGGTGGTGATGAACTCCACACCCAAAACTCGTATTCTTACTCTCCCACTTTCTCAAACTCCATTTCACTTCGCACCAAAGCTGTTCATGAAACTGATATCCCAGGCTTGTTCAAGGTTGAACTGAGTTTGACATTTCAAGTCTCAAATATCTACTACCAAGATAGGCGTCGAAGAAATTCAGTAACTTTTAGACTACAAGGTTACTGGTCAGAATCAAAGGGGAACCTTTGTGCGGTTGGAACAGGTTTTACTTACTCCAAAGACGATTATTTGCTCAAGCTTTTTGCTGTTCTGAAGCTCTCTAATCTCACAAAGTCAACTAATATTACTAGTCTGATTACTGGGACTTTAGAGAGTCTGAGTTCTGATAATGAAGATTCCTACTTTGTTCCAATTTCCATGTTGTTGTTTCCTCAAATGAATTACAAGTACTCATATGTTTCCGATGATTCCAAAGATCGTTGCTCTGGTGGAAGTGATCATCTTCCAAAAGGCTTGTCACTTAGTTCTCTGCAAACACGCAGTTTCTGTTCAATAGTTGCAAGGGCAGTCAATCAATTCAATTTGAAATATTCAGGGGGTTGCGTTTCTGCAAAAAACTGCAGCAATCCTTTGGATAAGAGTATCGGATATGTGCCAAATCTTATGTCTTTGAGTGAAATTGAATGTTCTGAGGATAAAGAAAGGATGCGAGTGTTGGTGGAGTTTGCTAACGGGAGCTATATTGATTATTACCGGCATTTCAGTCCCAACATGACTCTCGTTGGGGAAGGATCATGGGATGAGAGCAAGAATCAGCTCTGTATTGTTTCTTGTCGGTTTTTGGGCATGACACAATCTTTTTCTGATGCTCATCTTGGTAATTGTTCAACCATGTTGACCTTGAGGTTCCCTGAAGTCTGGTCAATCAGAGGTGCTAGTAGCATGGTGGGACAAATTTGGAGTGTTAAGGCTGGGAATGAATCTGGTTACTTCGATAAGATCATGTTTCAAAGTGATAGGAATTATATGCGAGGGGATGCCGGTGTGTCTAGTGCGAAGTATGAGTATTCCAAGATTGACATAGCGAGGAAGTCATGCTCAAATCCTGCTAAAACCAAAGGGAAAGTGTACCCAAATGCGTTTTCTTATGAAATGAGATTCGACATGTCAGTGAAAAATTCCAAAGGAAATATAGGTTGGGGTTATTCTGCCCCAATCTCTATTGATAATCAGCTCTATCAGTACTCAAGCTATGTCGAGTCTGAAGAGCCAGCGAATTTCAACAGCAGTGGTCCAGTCAATATCAGCTACCATATAGGCCTCACAGCGTACTCAACGATCTCTCCATTCAACACATCTTCCACATTGTGTGAGAACTTTGAGATCTTAGCTGAAGGGTTGTATGATGCTGAAACAGGAATCTTGTGTATGGTAGGGTGCAGAACTCTTGGCTCAAATGATTCTCTGGATTGCGAGATTCTTGTCAATTTTGAGTTCCCTCCAACAAATAAAAGAAATTCAGGTCGTGTCAAGGGAAGCATTAAAAGCACAAGGGAAAAATCTGATAGTCTTTACTTTGAAGTATTAGACTTGTCTGCAAATACTTATTACAGGGATGAAGCCTCCATTTGGAGGATGAATGCAGAAATCATCATGGTACTTATCTCCGCAACACTTTCATGTGTGTTTGTGGGACTTCAACTCTTTCATGTCAAAAGGCACCCGCATGTGCTTCCCTTCACCTCACTTGTCATGCTATCAATTCTCACTCTGGGTCACTTGATACCTCTTGTGCTCAACTTTGAAGCCTTGTTCCTGAGAAATTCTCGTGGGAGAAGCATATTCTTTGACAGTGGTGGATGGATTGAAGCAAATGAGGTAATTGTAAGGGTGGTTGGAATGGTAGCTTTCTTATTTCAATTCCGTCTTTTGCATAGAACATGGTCCGCAAGAAGGGGTGATGGTAATCAGAAGGCTTTGTGGATTGCTGAGAAGAAGGTTCTCTTTGTTGTTTTACCATTATGTGCAGCTGGGGCTTTAGCGGCTGTGATAGCCAACTGGGGAAATAATGAAAATGATGTTGTGAAGGATACTTATTCCTTAAGAAGTACCAATCCGCGTTCTCTTTGGTGTGACTTGAAATCTTATGCTGGATTGGTCTTGGATGGTTTTCTTTTGCCTCAAATACTGCTGAACCTGTTTTGGAACTCCAGAGAGAGAGCTCTCTCTTGTGGATTCTACATGGGAAACACTTTAGTAAGATTGCTACCTCATGCATATGATCTTTACAGGGCTCACAATTATTGTTAGCAGTATGATGGGTCATACATATATGCAAATCCTGGTGCAGATTTTTATTCCACTGCTTGGGATGTTGCTATCCCTCTTGGTGGTTTGGTTTTTGCATTAATCATTTACTTGCAACAGAAGTTTGGTGGTCGGTTCATCTTTCCTCGGAGGTTTAGAGAGATGGAAGGGTATGAAAAGGTGCCTATGATTAGTGATGCATAATTGCCAGAGGAATCCTACATTACCCATCTGTGGCCTTTTACATATATTGAGCATGTTGTATGTTTTGTAAGTTAGCTGTATGATCTCTTTTGGTTATCGTTCTTGTATTTAAGCTTATGCCTCTTTCATTACATATTACTAGCTTGTAATCAACTTCATGCCTGAATACACTTAAAGATATACAATAAGATGCATAATATAATTCCTATATATAAAATTTAAATACTATTGATAGTCATTTTTATATTTTGTAATTAACTCTTTAAAAAAATATTGTAAGAATATTATTAGGTATAAAATGTAAATTTTCAATTTTTTTAAGACTTTTTTATTTTTTATTTTTTTTTACGATTTATTTATTCTAGATTCTTTGGTTTTTGTACACAATAACTCATTTGAATGGATATTTATGATATGTTCCTACATTTGATTCCAAAATTAAGAAATAAAACTCTCTAAAAATAAATAATTTAAGACACATAGCGCAAAATTGGACTTCAATTGTAGAATTTAATTGGATTTACTCTAAACTTTACCTATTAATATATATATATATATATATATGTGCCAAATGAATTGTTTTTAGTTATAAAAAAAGGCTCATAAATATAAAATCATTCA
The DNA here is from genome assembly GCF_002906115.3 of Quercus suber. Classification (NCBI taxonomy): domain Eukaryota; kingdom Viridiplantae; phylum Streptophyta; class Magnoliopsida; order Fagales; family Fagaceae; genus Quercus; species Quercus suber. The sequence goes on from NW_027069719.1 coordinate 849,229, forward strand.
AAATCTCTCTTCCTTTAGTTTTATATATAGTGTTAGATATATGATTTAGTTTTTTATGATTTATTTATATTAGACTCCTCGTTTTCTACTCTAAATTAACTCATTTGACACATAGATTAAAAAATTTCGATAAGATGAAAACATGCCGTAAAATTAAACTCTAATTGAAATCAAATTTTTACACTGAAATAACTTGGTTCAAAATTTTAAAATTTTTTATTAGACGGGACATGTGGCGCAAAATTAGATTCTAATTGAATTCCAATTTAAAAGCTAATTGGATTTTCTCTCAGCTTTACTTATCTATGTGTATATATATATATAGATGACTTATAAACTTGAATTGTTTTTAGTTCTAAAAAAAATGACTCATAAATATAAAATCATTCAAAAATTAAGTTTTTTATGGTTTACTTATATTGGACTCCTCATTTTTTTACACTAAATTAACTCGTTTGGTACAAAAATTAATAAGCTTAAATTAGATGGGACACATGTCATAAAATTAAACTCTAATTGAAATCAAATTTTTATATTGAATTAACTCACTTGGCACAAAAATTTAAAAACTTAGATTAGATGGGACACGTGGTGCAAAATTAGACTCTAATTGAATTCTAATTGTATTTTCTCTTAGTTTTACCTATTATTATTATTATTATTATTATTATTATTATTATTATTATATGTTAATCCCTTAGTCCACTAAACATTTCTAATTTGAATCCTTAATCTTTTTTTTTTCCTGAAAAAATTATTTATTTATTTTTTTGATACAAGATAGAATTCTATTATAGCCTAATCTAAGTGTATATGTGTGTGAAGTTTCCTCCTGGAGACTTGAACTCTGGCCCTTGCTCCCCACATCCCACAAGCACTTAAACGCTAATTTAGTCCACTGAACATTTCTAATTTTTGAATCATTAATCCTTTTTCCTTTTTGAAAGAATCAAGAATACTTTAGACGTTATGTTTTGTGTGATAGTTTAGTTCATGTATTTTATATATAAATGCCAATTTAGTCCACTGAACATTTCTGATTTGAATCATTAATCCTTTTTCCTCTTTGAAAGAAGGAAAGTAGTAACGGGCACCGTAAGGTGCTTGTTAAGGATGATTTATTATAGGGTCCACTTAATAAAAATTAGTATAAATTGATAAGAGGACTGAAAATAATATTGAAGTGACAAGCGAAACATGAAAAGTTAGCTATTGACATAACACCCTTAAAAGAATTATTAATACTTCAAACATTATGTTTTGAAATACATATAAAGATGAAGTACATATAAAAAAATTCATCATTTATATTAATAAAAAAATTTTAATAACATAAGAAACATTAAATTTTATGAAAAACCTATCAATATTAAGCTAAGAATGTGACATAATTATTAATGAAATAACCATGGTTTTAAAAATTGGTACTGTCAAAGAATTGGTTTGTGCCTGATTCCCAGTTCAACTCAGTTTTTTGACCGATTTTTACTGGTTTTGAGGAATTTTACCATACCGGACTAGTGCCCGATTCTCAGTTCTGGTCCGGTTTTTAATACAATGGAGATAGCTCATTTTTCTACCCAAGTCTTTCCTTCCAAAGCATCTCCAATGGGCTGAAGTGGATCAGACCAAAATGGACCGAACTAGATTAAAGTGGACTAAATAGACCGAAATGCTACGCTAATATGGTGTAATAAAAGTGTAGCAATAATAAATGTTATGCTTTAATTTTTAGATATTATATAAAATTGACTCAAATTTAAATAATTTTTAAACTTACTAGCTAGAGATGTTTTTTTTTTTTTTTGGGGGGGGGGGGGGGGGTGATATGAAAGATCTCCCTCCAAGCCGTACTTCTTGGGTGGATGAAGTAGTAACAAATATATTGGCGGAGGCTGGATCCCAGCCCCGCCAGAACCAATGAGTCTCTTATGTGGGAACTGTCAGGGGCTTGGAAACCAATGAACAGAAAATCAACTCGTAGATATGGTACGGGCAAAAGATCCCTCCGTTGTGTTTATAGCCGAAACATGGACGGATGAAGCAAGGCTAGTTTTAGTTCAAGATAAAATGAAGTTCAAACATAAATTTGTGACTCCAAGAAGAAATAAGTTGGGTGGACTGGTAATTTTTTGGAAAGAGGATTTTGACTTAAACATCGAAACTTTCTCAAAAAATCACATTGATACAACAGTGAATAAGAATAAGGATGACGAACGGAGATTTACAGGATTTTATGGAGAACCTGACATATATAGTAGACATGAGGCATGGGCTCGTTTGAAGAATTTGAAATCAAGGGGATCTGCACCTTGGATTTGTGCAGGAGATTTTAATGAGATAACAAAACAATCAGAGAAAATGGGTGGTAGAACTCGGCCACATGGGCAGATGCAAGCATTTAGAGAGGTGCTTGATGAATGCGGCTTTATTGATTTGGGTTTTGTGGGATCAGAATTCACATGGCATAAACATTTCGCGGGTTATACAGTGTGGGAGCGCCTTAATAGAGCTGTGGCAACTTCGAGTGGACTGGTAATTTTTTGGAAAGAGGATTTCGACTTAAACATCGAAACTTTCTCAAAAAATCACATTGATACAACAGTGAATAAGAATAAGGATGACGAATGAAGATTTACAGGATTTTATGGAGAACCTGACACATATAGTAGACATGAGGCATGGGCTCGTTTGAAGAATTTGAAATCAAGGGGATCTGCACCTTGGATTTGTTGGAGATTTTAATGAGATAACAAAACAATCAGAGAAAAGGGGTGGTAGAACTCGGCCACATGGGCAGATGCAAACATTTAGAGAGGTGCTTGATGAATGCGGCTTTATTGATTTGGGTTTTGTGGGATCAGAATTCACATGGCATGAACATTTCGTGGGTTATACAGTGTGGGAGTGCCTTAATAGAGCTGTGGCAACTTCGGATTGGCTATCTTTATTTCCAGACACCAAAATTTATAATTTGGCGGCTGATGCATCTGATCATAAGCCTATTTTGATTGTACCGGATGGGATGGATTGTTCACAACAGAGGGCGTTTCGATTTGAACAGATGTGGCTAACTAAACAAGGTTGCACAGACATAGTACAAGCTGTGTGGCAGCGGGACAGTGGGGAAAATTAGGCTTTCAAGGTGATACGAAAGGTGGATGAGTGTGGGAAGGAGCTGACCAAATGGAGTAAAAATAATTTCATAAATGTGCGGAAAGAATTAGAAAAAACAAGAAAATTGTTGGCGAAAGCTGAGTTGGTTGCGATGAATGGGGGCAGCAACAAAAGAATGAAATACCTGGAAAAACAAATACTCACACTTCTTGACCATGAAGCAAAAATGTGGGCACAAAGATCCAAGGTGCAATGGCTTCGTGATGGTGACAAAAACACCCGTTTCTTCCATAGTAAAGCAACACAAAGAAGAAGAAGAAATTACATCAAAGGGTTATATGATGAAATTGGTCAATGGTACACTAACCCAAGTCATGTGAATGATATTGTAGTACAGTTTTATCAAAAACTCTTTACCTCTAGTGAACCCGGGGATTTTGAGGAGATTTTGGAGCAAATACCTACAAAAGTTACAGAAGCAATTTTGTGGTATTTAAATTCAGGTACTCTACCTAATGCACTCTGTCACTCTTTTATTACTTTAATTTCTAAAGTAAAAAATCCTGAATATGTCTCACAGTATCAGCCTATTTGCCTCAATAATGTTCTTTTTAGAGTCTTTTCCAAGGTGTTGGCAAACAGGTTGAAAAAAATTATGCCACAGCTTATTTTCGATCATCAAAGTGCTTTCATGGCAGATCGGTTAATTTCTGACAATATCATGGTGGCTTTTGAGACTCTACATTACATAAGGAACCACTCATCAGGTAACACAGGGTACATGACATTGAAGTTGGATATGAGCAAGGCTTATGATAGGGTGGAGTGGCTATACATGGAGAAACTGATGCGGAAGATGGGTTTTGCAAAGGCATGGATTAAATTGATGATGATGTGCATTTCTACTACCACATACTCAATTTTGATAAATGGGGAACCCCAAGGGCACATTACTCCAACTAAAGGCTTCGACAAGGTGACCCCCTCTCCCCTTATTTACTTTTATTATGTACGGAGGGATTTCATGGTTTGTTAAAAAAAGCTGAAATAATGGGCGATATAAGGGGGGTTTCTATTTGCAGGAATGGTCCTAGACTAAATCACCTTCTTTTTGCAGACGATAGCCTTATTTTCTACAGGGCAAAAGAAAGTGAGTGCCAGAAGTTATTGGAAGTCTTAACCAAGTATGAAGGAGCATCTGGGCAGCAAATAAATAGTGACAAAACCACTCTATTCTTCAGTAAATCAACTGCTCCGGCCATGCAAAACACAATAAAAAATGCTTATGGAGTACCGGTGGTGCAATAATATGAAAAATACTTAGGCCTACCATCTTTCATTGGTTGAAGAAAAAAAAAAGAGTTTTGACAATATAAAATAGAGGGTGCGAAAAAAGTTGAAGGGATGGGAAGGGAAACTATTATCCCAAGCAGGAAGGGAGATTTTAATCAAGGCAGTGGCCCAAGCTTTGCCCACATATGCGATGTCATGCTTCAAGCTACCACTTGGTTTGTGCCATGATATTAAGGCTTTGGTTAAAAAATTCTTTTGGGGACAAAGAGGAGAGGGCAAAAAGATCTATTGGACAAAGTGGGAGGAGCTTTGCAAACCGAAGACACAAAGGGAGATGGGTTTCAAAGATCTTTCAAGGTTCAACGATGCCTTACTCGCAAAACAAACTTGGAGACTCTTACATGATAAAAAATCACTGTTTTTTAGAGTTTTCACGGCCGGGTATTTTCCAAACTGTACAATCATGGAAGCAAAGAGCCCAAGTTCAGCCTCATATGCATGGAAGAGCATAATCAAGGGCAAGGAAGTGATACAAAAGGGTACAGTTTGGAGGATTGGTGATGGACGTTCAGTTCCAATTTGGGGTACACGGTGGCTGCCTGCAAAACACTCCCCAAAAATTATTTCACCTTGTACAGAAGCATTGGCAAAAGCTAAAGTTAGTTTTTTCATGGATGCTAATCACAGATCATGGAAGGAAGATGTGTTAGATGAAAACCTGTTAAGTTTTGAAGCAGACATGATAAAAAAAATCCCCTTAAGCCACACAGACTAGGCAGATACACTCACTTGGCCTTTCATCCCAAATGGGGAGTACAGGGTCAAATCGGGATACACTTTCTTGCAACAAGAGTATCAATCTGCTCAACCTGGCCATTCTAATCCAGAGTACTTGAAACCTCTCTGGAAGGCAATATGGAGTTTACAGGTTCCGAGTAAGGTAAAAAATTTTATTTGGCGAGTAGCAAAAAATTCTTTACCTACAAAGACGAACCTGATGAAGAGGAAAGTCATTGATGAAGACCTCTGTGAACAATGGAAAGACCAGAAGGAGGATATGGTCCATGCACTATACCACTACCCGAAATTACTCGATCTATGGTCAAAAGTGGAGCTCTGGAATCACAGTTGCCTGAAGCAGGCGACCTCTTTTATTGATCTAATTGGTTGTGTTTTTGCAGATAACAGGGACCCAACACTCTTCTCCATGGTGGCGTGGGCAATCTGGCAACGAAGAAATAATCTTCGCCTCAGAAAACCTGCAACCACACTCAACGAGTTGCTAACACAGGCACAAGAAAGGCTGACCGAATTTAAAATCTACAATTCCTCAACCATCATTCCAGTGGGCCGACCACCAACCAGTTGGCAAGCTCTAATTAGCAACACTTATAAAGTGAACTTTGATGGCGCTTTATTTACAGCAGAAAATAGCGCCGGTTTGGGAGTGGTTATCCAGAATTCAAAGGGACAAGTCATGCTCTCTCTCGAAAAAAAAAAAAAACCATACTTCCTTTTACAGCTATCAAAGTGGAAGCAATGGCAGCAAGGAGGGCTTTGCAGCTAGCACTAGAGACCAGATTTCAGCAGATAACCTTGGAAGAAGACTCGTAGACACTCATCTCAGCACTAGAAAACAATACTCACTCTGTGTCAAGCTTTGGACACATAATGAAGGACATTCAGTATCTCGCCTCTTGTTTTTCAAAAATAAATTACTCTCATATGCGTAGGCATTGTAATACTGTAGCTCATTCTTTAGCAAAAAGGGCAGTTTCTCAACTGCAAATGCAAGTCTGGATGGAGGATGTACCACCAGATATTCTTCCTGTACTTCAGGCCGACTTGACTGGCCTTCCCATTTAATATAAGTTTGGTCTTCTTTCTTAAAAAAAAAAAAAAAAAAAAAACCCTAAATCAATCGATAAGCACAACTTGGACTAGTAAATTAAGACAACTTACATATATCTCATGCGTTGATAGTCAAAACGGCTGAAATTGAAGAACCCAGCTTCTTTGGTGGGTTAGCCGTCTAGGTTCTTGTGGACCTTGTGGTTGGTTTGGCTGGTGAGGGAATTGAATAACTCTGTTTCTTCTTTCGTGGGTCATCCATAGGGTTTTGTTTAGTAGCCACTGGGTTTCTTGTGGTTGGTTTGGAAGAGAAGAAGTGAGATGAAATAAGCAAGAGAAGAGACAGAGGCATAGAAGAAGAGCAGAGAGAAGAGAGAAGCGTAGGAGAAGAGTCTGATTTGTTTTTTTGTTTTTGAATTTTTTGTTGGACAAAGTTTAATTACAAAATTGGTTGTAGCCTTAGGCTACAAACTTACTTAATAAAATAAATATTACTGTATATTTTGAAATTTAATCGTTGAATTATATGTTCTTTATGTTCTTAATGCACATGTCAATTTTTGTGTCAATCGGTTATCATTTATAATCTATAATCTTATATTTTATACATAATTTTAAATTACAAAAACTTGCAATTTAAAAATTTATTGATGACATAGCTATTGATTTTTAATTTTCTTGAAATTTTGCAAACATGGAGAATATAAGAAGAAGATGCAATCCAATGGTGGATTTGTCAAAATTCATCTCCAATAAAAAGATATTGAGTGAGTTTGTAGCTAAACTTTGTCATTTTTTGTTTATGTACGTTACCTATTTTACCAGTTACCAGTATCCACTTAAAATAAATGAATGTTCAAGATCAAAATACAAATTGAATTAATGGTTTAAATTTAAGTGGATACCATACCCTCTAAAAAATGAAAGGGTACAATAAAACATAGGGAGTCTGTTTATGATATATTTATGCCCATAAGAGTCTACTGCCCCAACCAATGGTCGAGTCTATTGTGTCTCTATCCATTATGATAGTTTCTGCCAACAAAATTTTGTTCTATCATTCAATAAATATGTATTCTAAATCAATTTTCTCAGTAAATATCCATCATTTATTAAGCATGTTACTATTCCATTGATAAATTTATAGTTTGATATGTTGTAAGCTCTATTATGATCTCCTTTATACATAATCTCCTTTATAAAAAAGACTTCCAATAGTTAACTTGATCCCAGGGCCGGCCCTTCTACTAGACCAATTAGGCAATGGCCGAAGGCCCCTAGTGGAAGAAGGCTCCAAAATTTTGGAAAAAAAATGGGTAGCGTATATATAGCCTGAAAAATTAAACTTTGCCCCAACATATCAACAAATTATTTTTGGACCCTAATGAATCTTGGAAAAAAAAAAAAAAAATGAAGAAGTAAATAAAATTTGCTCCATCCTTTTGACCCAAGAACAAGAAGAAAATCCTCTAGTCTAAACAAAATTAGTTGTCCCAAAAATAGTGTCATTTAACCTCTAGACAAACCAACATTAACTATAAGCTATGTCTAAAAAAATTACACACAAAACAATCCCAAATCCCAAAAAATTTTACCCATACCATTTCTCTCTCTGTCTTGCTCTCTTTGCTCTGCCTTAGCCATTTGCATAAACTCATTCTTCCTCTCCACTAATCACTACTGATCTAATTTGAATCCCTTCCTTTGGTGGCTTGGCATCGCACCTCCACTTCTTCTCTGTCTGATCTATTTTCACACTAACACACTAGTAGAATCGGCTGAGGTATGGTCTTCTCCTCCCAAATATGAGTTTATTTTCCTCTCTCTTCTACGATCTAAGATCTGATATCTCTTTCTTTGACACACTCTCTCTGCTACCGCTAGTCTTGACTCTTGTGTTTTGGGTTCATTGCTTTTTTCTTTAATGTAGTATTTTAAATATGGATTGTGGTTGACATTGCTGTCAATAAGACTTGTGGGCTGGCATTTTGGTTTTACTTTTACTGTATATATTTTTTAAACTTGGGTTTTATTTTAATTTTTTATGGGATGTGTTTTAATTTTATTCCAAATGCTGCGTTTTGGACCTTTTAGTTGTGTATTACTACAACAAAAGACTTCAATCTAGAGAAAAAAAATGAAAAAACAAAAAGAAAAATTATCCCTTTTGCATCTCAAAAAAGAGATGTTAGAAAAACTTAAATACAAAAAGTTAATTAGATATTTTGCATTTTAAAAGGCAAGAAAAACAAATTTTAAATAAATATATTATGATATAAAAATATTAATTTTTGTAATACATAAATATAAAAATGCCCTTTTTAATAGTTCACCTAAGGCCCCAAAATGTCTAGGGTCGGACTTGCTTGATTCTATTCCAGTGTATATTGTTAAATATATTATTAGTAACGTGATGCATTATACTATGTTATATATGTCAGAGTGGATGCGGAAAAGGAAGCATAGAATAGAAACACCGAGAACACGAGAGTTACGTGGCCTTGACAGCTTACATTCACAGAGGAATTCCTTAAGGGCTACATCTTTATTGTATAAGAGTATAATATAATAACCTGTGTTACAATGAACCCTAACATGAGTATATATAGGCAACTAAACTCTAGACTACTAGTACAAGTATGACTGGGCTTGGACATATTACATTGAGCTAATATGTCTAACATATCTCTAACATATATTATAGATAGATATACTTATTGAGCTCACCTCATTCTAATATTGTTCAGATTGAGCGCTGAAGCTCTGAAAGAAGATTTGACGTAACTAGAAATTTGTGGATTGGCAAAGACTTGTTCACTAGCTATTAAGTAATGCTTGGAAGTTTGTTTGTACTTTGGAGATTGTTTTCATTAGAGGTTTGTTTTTTTCTTGTAATATTATTTACGAGTTGAAGTTATTGAGAGTGGAACTCTCATATTTGAGACTTTTTTTTTTTTTTTTTTTTTTTAAGATAGAATTTCTTTACATTTCATACACAAAAAAAAAAAAAAAAAGGTATACATGCCCCCCCCCCAATATAAATTCCTAGCTCCGCCACTGCAAGGGTGTGCGGTGGCGAGCTATGTTTGATTATGGAGGTATTCTTATCTTAATTATTATTATTTATAATTAGGTTTAGCTTGATAGTTTTTAATCATGTTCTTGATTTCACAAAGATCATGTAGATTTGAGTAGTGTGACACATGGCATCAAGTGTGTGGTGCTGATGGTTGGCATGCATATATGTGGGCACATGTTAATGTGTGATGATGCGTACAGGCCCGTACGTGAGCTCTGGTGCTTGCATACAAAACATGGGCGCAAGGGCTGAGTAGTAGAATCTTCTTCTTCTGCCTCAGCATTGGAGGATAATTTTAGCTGTTATAGGTTGCTAGTCCCTGAGCTATGAATATATTTCAGCGTTTGCTCAATCTAACTGCTAAGCGGACGACCTAGATTTGACATGTTAAAAGTTGGCTCAGAGATTTTTTTTTTTTTTTTTTTTTTGGTGGCAAAAATGTTCATGTGTATAGGCGGTGCTAATAATATTTTTAAGATAAATAAAAAAAAAAATTATTGCAAAGAATTGACAATAGGTTGATAAAGACCTGAAAATTTATAACTATGGCTATTTTTTAAAGGAAATTAGAGAAGCGTAAAGAATTGAGCTATTCTCAAAAGTGAGAAGAACAAAAGAAAAGATTAAATTAAATGACAAGGGAGAAAGTTCTTTCCCCTCAATGTTTGAAATAGTTCATAATTCCTCATTTATCTTAAAAACCAATCAATTTCCCTCTTCTTATTTTTGGGAAATGCACAAATATTCAAATCACTAATTTTTAAGTTAAATCTAACACATGATAAAGTGGCATTTGAATGAGAAGAGAATGAAAGTGTGTTTTAATGTGCTTTGTTGATTCCTTATTTGCTAGAAGAAATGTAGAAAAAGAGCGAAAAGAAGGCGGAAAGTGAAAATAAAATTTGGCAAAGTTAGAATGATAAAAGGACACATAAAACTTTGTTTGAAAAGCTAATGTTTGAAAGCTGTCAATGAAAGGAGGAGGTATCTAATAAAAATTTACAAGCTCTTGTCATAGAGTGCGTGTAGACTTTGAGGAAAATTATCTACACGAATTTTTTTTTCTTGTTTATAAGTAAATTGTGAATGAGAAGAGGTCTCTGCTTTGAATTTAAACATTTTTGCGCCTTTCAAATGGTTGGGGACGAAAAATTTGAACTTTAGATGTTGTTTTAGAAACTCCCAAATATACAAAGAGATCAATATTTTAAAAAATCTATGTTAGAAAACCTTGAAGTTTGTTTTGAGCTATTGTGGAATGCTTGGACTTCAACAATGTGAATCGAGAAAAGAGAGAAAATGATTTCACTTTCACATATGCATTAATTTACAGAGGCACTGTTCCTATTTAGCGGAAAAGAGGAGCGAAAACTAACTAGAAACAGACTAAAAAGAATCAACCAATAATCTACATACATCTGGCACCAAATCAGTATAAGTAATAGAAAATATACAGTATAAACGAATTGTATTTTGTATATATACAAAAGAGAAATGACTTGTAGCTATGCTTCTTCTTCACCTAATCAGTAAGGTTAGCTAAGACACTTCAGCATCCATGTTTACTTCAACAGTAGCAAAATTGCAATTAAAAGGCCATCTCAAGGGGCCCAAAGCTCTGCTAAAAAACCCTACAACCCAAGTCCAAGCTTCATTCCGGGTTCATTCCGTCACATTAAAGGGCCATCTTGAAGGGCTCAAAATGCAAAATACGTATCACTACTCGCCAAAAATGCACAAAAAAACCCAACATCCTGTGAGCAAAAATGCAACCAAAAAAAAAAATCATGTCACTTGAGTGCTTATGTATATTTGCTAGCAACGTGCATATATTTTTCTTTTTCTTTTTCTTTTTTATTCTCTATCTTGTATTGTCTTTCTTTTTGTTTTCTCTATCTGACTTAATTTAACATTTAAAAAATGGAAAAGGAATAGAAAAGTAGAATAATAAAAGAGATCTAATTGGTTAAGAGGATTGAAAAATAGAAAGATGAGAAACTCATTTGTTTAGTTAAGAAAAAAAAAATGAAAAAATAGAAAATGTAGTATAAATTTAGAATTGATAATAACAATAACTCAAAATGAAAAGTGTGCTGAAAATTTGGTCAACACATAGGTCTTGACCCAACCCAACTTACTCAAGTTCAAGTCAACCCATTTTTTATGATTAAAAAAAATCCATAATTATTTTTTTATTACTTTTTTTTTTGGAGGGTTCAAGTGAGTTAACGGGTCTAATCGTCTAGATATAATTTTTTTTAGATCCACATTTGATGGCAATCTTTTATTCTCAAAAAGATATTTTGGTGATGGCTTTGTGCAACCCTCACAAAAGTTGCATAATTAAAGGGATTTTATTTTATTTTTTGGTATGGAACTGGGAAATGAGAAAATGGAAAATCCATACAAAGTTTAATGTCAACTTTCAAAATCAAATTTAGTAAAATTCCTTTATGTCTGTATTAAGGGAATCTATGTGATAAAACAGAAATTTCTGTAATTATTTATTTGGATTTGAGTATGTATTATAATAAATATTTAATAAATAAAAATTAGTTCATTGGAACTATTTAATGGATAATTATCAAAAAACCAGCATTAACATACTCAAAAGTATATAGTTATTATACAATAATGCCTTCATCGTGCAACCATATTGGAAATGGATAACCCATATATTGAATAATTTTTTGATTCTTTCTCACATATACGTGCTTCAATTGCTTTTCTAGCTATAGAAAATATGGGCTTTTCAGGGGAAGGTAGTGTCAAACTATCATTTGCCAACATAGCTATAACATCTGACATTGTTGGTCGATCAATTGCACTATCTCCTACGCATAGGAGACCAACATGAATGCATCGAAACATCTGATCTTTGATGAATGAATCACTAAGTGTCGGATCCATTAAGTCTAACATGGCATCTTCTCTCCATAATTCCCATGCCTGAAACAAGATAACAGAGTGTCAGAGATACTCACAATAAATATTACAAAATCATCCAAGCTGATTCATTTTTCACGTACATATCCAACAAGATTGTCCAAGTGCTTAGTGTGGTAGAAATTGTTGTTTTTCCTACCACTCACGATTTCTAGCAATAGAACTCCAAAACTGTAGACATCGGATTTTATAGAGAAAACTCCCTCCATAGCATACTCAGGAGACATGTATCCACTAACATCAAATCATAAAACAAATTTTAGGTCTAACATCATTATATGGAAACAATAATATTTAGCATAGAAAGTGAAACAAGTATAAGAAGGTATGAATTAATTTACTTACTATGTCCCCACAATCCTCCTAGTATTTGCTTCCACTTCATTTTGTTGGAAAATTCTTGCCATACCAAAATCAGATATTTTGGGGTTCATATTTTCATCTAGGAGAATATTACTAGCTTTCAAATCTCTATGGATTACTCTCAATCTTGAGTACTTGTGGAGGTAAAGTAATCCTTGAGCAATTCCTTCAATTATGCTAAAACGTGTAGGCCAATCTAACATTTTGCTTTTGGTTGAATCTATAAAATATAAATTGTAGAATAAGACTAGCAATTTACTTTGAGCAAAATCATATACATCAACAAATTACTTGATGGAAAAAAGAAAAAAAGAAAATCAAGTGTTATATAAAAGTGAACGTCTTCCTTACCAAAGAGAAAGTAGTCCAAGCTTTTGTTTGGCATGTATTCATAGATTAACATTCTCTCTTCTCCATGAATGCAGAAACCTAGAAGTTGAACAAGATTCATATGTTGGAGTTCAGATATAAGTATCAACTCATTCTTGAACTCTAACATTCCTTGTCCTGAATTTCTTGAAAGTCTCTTTATAGCTATTTCTTGGCCTTGTGAAAATATTCCCTGATGAAAGAATCAATAAGTCATCATACAATGTTGAACAATTCAATCAAAACATCTTTCATCAAAGAGATTTGTAGACCTAACCTTATAAACAAGTCCAAAGCCTCCCTCTCCAAGCTTGTTTTCCAATGAGAAGTTATTTGTCGCAGACATGATGCATTTATAACTGAATATTCTCAAATCATTCCCCTGCTTTCTATCATTTTGAAGCTCATTGACAGTGGTAAACGTATCGGAGTTCATTAACTCAAGCATTCCATCGTCACTCTTTGCATCCTTCTCCACTATTTAGATCAATACAGAGCTTTAGAGATCATCTCGAAATTCTGAATACTTTCGAAATTCTGAATGTTACTATGTGAAGCATTTACCTTGAAGAATTACATTTCTCCTTCTTGATAGGTGGCACAAGATGCAGAAGAAAATTACAACTAGAGGAATGACACCTATGGCTATACCAACCCATATCCATTTCTTTGCACCTGCATTCAGTGATTGTCACTGGGTAAAAGGAGGCGTGCCAGGGGAAATTTCTTACCCTCCCCCTATTTTTTATTAATAAAACTTTTAAATTATATATAAATTTTAAGAAAGGACCCCCCTTCATATTAAGAAATGTACAAACAGTCTTTTAAAGTATTATTGTCTCTATTATTTTCATTAATTTTTAACTTTTTTGTCATATATAACTCTAACTTCAGAAGCATTTATATATATGTTCATAAAAATATATAAGTAAATCCATGTAATAAAAACCTTCTAAAAAATATACACTGTAAATTTCTTTAAAAACCTTTTTTCCTCTTTCCGTGTGTGTTAAAAATATTTAGTATTTAAAAAAAAAAAAAAAAACTCATTTTTCCCCCAAAAGAAACTATTTTATTATGAGACTAGAGAGCCAGCAAGTGTATGAATATACGGATTTTTTTTTTTTTCCCATTTAAAGAAAAGAAGCTATGATTTTTATGGTTCAAACCGTGGGATATACTCTACTTTGTCCTCCGTAAACAAAAGAAAAGTTTTTCATTTAGATTTACCATTATATATTTATCTTATACATGACATTACATGTGTTGTTTCTTGATCAATTACATTATACTATATATGTTAATATGTTAAGGCATATGAAGTACATTTATTATTTAATTAATTAATCCATCTAAAATTAATTCATTTGTACGCATTTTATTTTATCTAAAACTATTGTTATACTCTAACATGTAATTTTTAGTTTATTTAACAAAAAAAATTTATTTAAAATGTTTAAGAAATTAATATTAATTATGATTAATATAATTTAAAGAATAATTATACATGACCTAATAAAAGAAAATATTTTTCTTGGTTTATATAAAATGGACTTCACGAATTTTTCTTATATATGAAGAAACAATATATATATATATATATATAATACATTGTATTAATTAAAGACATGTTTTAAGCAAGGGCGAAGAAATGTTTGTATGTGTCACTACAACCAAGGTATGGAGAAATTGTGAAGAAGGCTAATTAATAACGTGGGAGGCCAAGTTCTAAGAAGTAAATATCTTGTTTCTTTGACTTTTCTTCTCCATTATTTCAACAATTGCAACTTTGTAGAATAGCTTTTCGGTGGAAGCATTTAATGCTTTTTTTTGTTGTCTCTTTTGTAAGTTCTATAAAAGGCTAGATACGGTTGTATCAAGACATCCAATATATAATAGAAGCATTGTATCCAATCTAGCAAAAAGTGTTCTTGTGTGATAGTTCAACAAATGTAAGGGAAACAGCATGAGAGAAATAGTGTGGTGTGTAGCAAACTATATGTAATGTATTAAGTATCAATAAAAGCTTCTATTTATTGATAACTTTTGTGGGTATTCTATTTGAGCGTGGTGAGATATATTACAAAGTATTTGGCAAAATAATTCTCTTTTGAGTGTCAAATTTATTTTGACAAAACTTCCGCAGCAACAAATCTTTACAAACTCTATCTTCTAAATGAACCAAAAAACAACTACAAGTCCTCCACTAGCATGTCTTACACATAAGTTTTAGTGAGTCCCTACTGTACTTTAGCAAAAGGCATTGATCGATCCCTTCAAAAATGCACTCTTGCATACTAACGTGGAAAGCAAAGTGCACCACTTGAAAAGCCACAATCCATCATGAACCTTGATAAAACCCCTTTGTACTTAGCTATTATAATATATAACTTTTTAAAAAACTTTCTCTTTTGTGAAAATTTCTTGTTCATATAGTTAATTATATATTAAATTTTAAAAATGGTTCGTTTCTATTGCGGTCTAGAAACTAAATATATATACAACATATTAGGGAAACAAAACAATATTTTTTGCTTTAAGATAGTCTAAAAATGATAATATGATCTCAATTTTTTGCAATAATTTACTCAACTTTATACAAATTTGTGTGTAAACAATAAAAAATAACATTAATTTACTAGATAAATTGAATATACTTTCTTTTTGTGAAGATGTTTACATAATTACATTAAAATATCATATACAAATTTTGCCTCCTCTTAACTCAAATCTTGGTTCCGTCACTGGTTTTAAGTACATGTGTTTGTACGTAAAACAAAACATTTGGTTCCACCACTATTTTTCATAACTCATGAATCATTTGCTATTGACCATTATGTTGAATCACAATTGCAAGATATGTATATCAACAATCAAACAATAAGAGGGATATGAATTAACTTTGATGTATTCATAGATCATATCGTTATTACTGAGTTCATATTAATTTTTGTATATAGTATAATGAAATGAGATTCACTCATTTTATGTTGTCTTCATTTTTTTATTTTATAGTTAACCTTTAATTCTTTAGATTTGCGAATATATATATATATATATATATATAATCATGTTATTTTAAAAAATTTCCCTTAAAAAAACATCATTTAAAATTTTAAATAATGCGATAATTTATAAACCTTTAAATTTAAAAACTTTAATGTAAACCATGGAAAATTATTGAGTACTCTAGAGTATCATAAATACGTACTCCCACTCCCACATGAATTGTAAGTCCCACTATAAATTTAATAAGTGAGACCCACAGTTATGTGAGAGGAAGGAATATGCATTTATGGTATTCCAAAAGTACACAATAATTTCCCGTAAACCATAGTATGCATCCAAATGGAAACAATCATTTTCCTAGTATAAGTAGATGGAATTAAAGTGAAAATTTCTATACGGTTTATTAGCTTTAGAAACATACCATTTTGAGAAGACTTTGGTATTAGAACATAAAGAGCTGGAATTATACCAGAGAGGTCTTGGAAGAATTCCCCCTTTTTCTCCCAAAATTTGCATCCAGTCTGATTATCATATAGGAAAGTATAGGCATCACAGCCACAGAGGTTCCAGCAAGTAACCCTGCAATCATTCATGGTAAGTTTAGTGTTATTATTCAAGGAGCTAGGTTCAGGCCCTTGTATGAAGTAACCAGATCTTTTATCAAACATGTCATCACGACTTCGACACGACGGTAGCCATCTCTTGCAGCCTCCATCAGTACTGTGTCCATTACAGTTTTCCGTTTCTGCAATATAGGATCCATCAAAACCAAGAAGTTTCCCCTCAAAACTTAGAAACCATGCTGATTGTCCACCTTGGTTTATATCATTATAAGCCAAGTGTTCTTCATCCTCGTTAGAAACAATGGTGAAATTATACATTCGCTTGGATTCATCTGATATGAACTCAAATTTGCCACCTTTCAAGACCCCACTAGTCCAAAACTCCACCCCTTGTCGCCGAATGATCAATTGGCGACCCTTGGGATCCCACTCCAGAGAAAACTGCCCTCGAACTGGGACAACCTCGTTCAACCATGAGGAAAGTGACCAAGGTCTTCCATTCTTGTGGTTGACACCTAACTTCATCCCCGGCAGAAGTGTGTCTGTAGACTCATCAAAACTTTGCCATAAAACCTTTTGCGTAGTTCCATTGGAATCCAACTCTTGCAGGACAAAATTCCCTGAATCCAATAGAGTTGCAAAGAGAGTGTGTGTGTAGTTGGTTGCTTGATGAGAATACAGAGATATTGCATCTCCACCTTGGGGCAAAATTTTGAAATTTCCTTCGGTTTCTAACTTAAGAACCGCAGCAGTGTTCACAACAGGTGCGTTTCTGTTGCCAACCCAAACAATTTTTTTAGGGTCATTGGTGAACCATATTCCCAAGTAGATGTTGCTGGTACTTCCAGAGTGGAAGAACCCCAAAGTGAATGCTCTTTTTGCAGAAACTAGATAACTTGAGGAATTTAGAGTCTCGCCTAATTCGAGGGTGTCCCTTGCGGCGGCAAAGGAAATCCACAAGCATGATAACATTAGCAAGAACATAAGTTTGAGATGGTTTTCATTCGTAGCCATGAATGAGCACTGAATTTCTCCAAAGGGAAAGCACTTTGCTCTAACTCAAACTTAATAGGCAGCAAGATATTTGGGGTTTGGAGACCATATTTCTTTACTGTTTTTATAAACATGACTTTACTTTTCAGTTTTCAACAGTAACCCGCACTGTTTATTGTGGGTCCTGTAATCGGTATACAATGCCTCTGCACACTGTAATTCGCATGTATAAACAGTGCAAATTACTGTTTATAAGCTTAAATGTATTGTTTATATCCCATAAACAGTGTAAGAGGCGTCAAAAAAAAAAACAAAAAAAAAACACACACACACAAAATGCAAACGCAGGAGAGAGACACGCATCCAAATGCTCATGGGTCTGTTTTGGATACAGCTTATTTTGTTAAAAATTGAAAACACTATAACAAAATAATTTTTACATATATAAATAGCATTGTGGGACCCATTTTTAATATTTTTTCCTAAATAAAGTAATTGTAGGTCTCGTGAACAGTGCACAATGTCTCTTGCATAATGTAATCTGCGTGCATGAACAGTGTAGGTTACTGTTCATAAGCCTAAATGCACTGTTCATGCCCATGAACAGTGCAAGAGGCGCTAAAAAAAAAAAAAAAAAACAAACACAGGGAAAGAGACGTGCATCCAAACGCTCACTAGTGTGTGTTTGGCAAAAGTTATTTTTGCTAACTTATTTTACTATTCAGTTTATTTTTATTATTATTCATGAGCCCCATTACACTTTTTGATACTATTCATGGCCCTCTTACACTTTTTGATACTATTAATGAGTCTCATTGTTCTATTTCAGCTAACTTTTACCTTTATCTACATTACTTTCAACAAAAAATTTTCAGTTTTAACAAAATAAGTAGATTCTAAACAGACCCTAGTTAACACAATTTCAAAGTATAAACATTTATTATGATGATTGCAAGGCCGCTTAACGTATTTAGGGCCTAAGGCAAAGATTGAAATTGTGACATTTTATATATTTAATATGACTTAAAAAAATTAAGTATTACTTCAGCTTTATTATTTTATTTTAAATGCAATTATTTTACTAATTAACATGAATTAGACCAAAATTTTTTTAACAGATACAAAAAAAATTGAGAAAAATTTTCACACATATTGATGCGGTAGATTGATATTGGTAAGTTTGTCAATTCAACTATTGTGAAAGATGTTGTGAATTTTTTTGTGTATTACATTTTTTTTAAGTGCTACTTTTACAATATTTTTCACAACAAATCCTAGCTATTAAATTGTTACTGGTTATAATTTGAAACTACGAATTATTTTTTGCCATCAATACTAGTTTGTAATAATATGCTATTTAGAATTTATTATAAAAAATATTGTGAACGTAGTATTTATCTCTCTTTTTTCTTATTTTTTATTTAATAAAAAAATATTATTTTACTTGTTGACTAATATTTGGGCTTAATTAAATTAAAATTTGGGATTCTTTTTTCTACTAGAGCCTTAGGCAACCGCGTCAAATTATTATTTTATTTTATTTAGGTGGTTGTCTGGCCGGATTATTTTGTTGGGTAAGAATTCAGCAAGTCAAGGTTCAGATAATGACTCAATGATAATGATACTTTCAGTGGACGTTTGTTGTTCACACCCATCCCTCCTACCTACTATCTAATTAGAAAACATAGCCTTCAATGTATTTTTTTCTTTTTGCAGTTTCTCTCATCTTTCCTTGCAAGTTCTTTGGAAACAAACAGACACAAAAATTTGAAAACCAAATATTTAAGCCTCATCACCCAAAGAAGACCCAATCAAAGGCCGCCACCTCACCCTCTTTCTCTCTCCAACCATTCCTCCTTCCTCATCATCCTCCTCCTCCTTCTCCTCCTCCGCTTGCCAATGGCTCTCCCCTCAAATAAAATTAAAAAATTAAAGGGAGAGAGAAAGGAATATGGCAGAAAAGAATTTCGAACATTTGTCCAGGATAAAGAAATTCAACAATTAAAAAAAAAATGACAAAAAAAGTATTCAACAATGAGATTTACAAGCACGCATATGTTGATGTTCGTGAATGATTCAAGTTTTCAGCCATATTCCAAAATGACAGGAAAAAAAAAAACTCTTCAATGTATGTATCAATCATTCCATTTCCAAATATATGTGGACTAACAAATAAGTTAACAAGAAAAATCATGTCAGAAACCCAAGAATGGTGGAGGATGGGAGTCACAAAACAAGGAAACATAAAAATAAAATAAAATAAAATAAAAGAATACTGAGACAAGAAGAACGAGTCTTTTGGCTAAATATTGCTAAATTTAAAACATATTTGCGTTGTGGGTACTGCTACAAGTTATTTAGGGGAATGAGGAGAGAGATTGAATTTCGACAACACTGTTGCCGAAATTCAACAAAAAGTAAGAGAGATGATCCTCATTCTCTGCCGAAATTCAACAAAAAGTAAGAGAGATGATCCTCATTCTCTCTCCTACTTTTTGTTGAATTTCGGCAATACTGTTGCCGAAATTCAATCTCTCTTTTCATTCCCCTAAATAACTTGTAACAGTACCTATAACGTAAATATGTTTTAAATTTAGCAATATTTAGCCAAAAGACTCAGAGTTTTGGGCCTGCAATGATAACCACACATATATCCTGATTTATACCAAAAAGTTCTTTTGGTTTTGCTGGAAAGATTATACCCGACCCCACACGGTTTCACACTAGCTTGCTCACATTTTGTTAAAAGTCCAATTTCTCTTATTGATGGATTGATGGCCTTGATAGTCTTTGCCTAGACGTTGACTAGTCCAAACACAACGAACCATTCAGGTTCAGCACTTCTACGATTGTTGTAAAGGATAATGATAGATTTGGTTTTTATCAAAATTCTAATTTCATCCCAAAATGCTTAGATATTAAATCCATTAGGGTCAATGATATTAAGTCCATGAACAAAGTCATATTAGATTTGGCACAGAGTTTCTATTGTGGTTATATATTAAATCCTAGGATTGCCCATAGTGTGTATTATACAACCTAATTTATGTTTAAGGTTTTAATTTTTATGAATGCTTAGACCTATTTTTTTACAATTTATGTCCAAAATAAACGACTTTTCAAAATAAATTATGATATTTTCTAGGATGTGTGTTACTTAACAATAATATGATATTCATAAAGGAGATTATGTACAAATAAGTAAACAATCAAACTTTAATATATATCTCAAATTGAAATAGAGTGCTCACCATAATTGATAATAGATTATAAAATTAATTTTCAAAATTGTAAATTTCTTATATGTTTTGATTCTTTGTCAAATGAATTATCCAATAAGTCATTTGTAATTTTGTTTTATATTTTTTGATGTTGATATTATGTAGAAATAAAACTTGTGTATTTTTTTTTACTTATCTTTGTGTTTTTTTGTTGTTGTTTTAGATAGCAATGTTAGGATTTGTATAATTTTAAAATTATTGAATAAGTATTAATAAATATAATTCATTCTTGATATAAGTGGTCAATTCAAAGTAATGCATTTTATATCAAGTAATTTATTACATGACTTTCTAAATGGCAAAGACATGTTGTTTTCTTAAAATAAAATCAAAAAGATTCATGTGAAAATATGGGTCAACCCGACCCGCAACTCGATTGACCCGACCCAAACCCAACCTGACCTGCCCCGCCTGTTTTGCCATGTCTAATCCTAATATCACCCACATATCCCTCTCTCTCTCTCTCTCTCTCTCTCTCTCTCTACCGGTACTTCCCATCAAGGGAGTCAATTTCGTACCAGAAGCTGTTTTGGTTTGGCCAGTGGAACGAAATACTTCGGTACCAGTTAATACTGGTGTACCGTTTCAGAATTACCGCTATTTATATATATACATATACATATATATATATATATATTTGTATTATTTATGTAAGAATGAATTTATTGATTTTTATATTTATTAACATAAAATTTAAAATTCACATATTTTATAAGCCTACATATTAACTAATTACATTAACCAATATATTAGATTAAATAAAATATCAATCAAGAAAAATAATTATAATAATGTATATGTACATTATTACATGTGCCTGATACCTTGGCAATGAAAGAAAAAGAAAGTGCAGGGTCAAACAAAAAGTTAAGAGCATTAGGCCACATGGTTGGTGGAAATGAATTGATACTAAAGACAAGTATAAAAAATATTCAACACTTTTGAGTGTTTCATTTTCATTTAATCACACCAGTATTCACTATTCAGTAGAGCGGACAAAACTATTAACGTAAAAGTGTAAACCATATTCTAGGAAAAAATCTCTTTAAAACAAATCTACATTTCACTAATGTTTCCAAGATAAAATTCTAACAAAAATCATACTTGGAGCAATTGGTTGTCTCTTCAATTGTATTTGTTCTAAATTCCAAGAAAAAAATACACTTCCTAACCTCCTTAGTGATGAAACCCTGATTTATCTCTTCTTCTATCCTGTAGTTAACGCATCAGAGATGTAGGCTTAAAAGAGTAGTTGGCCGCAATTACTAGCAAAAGAATACCTATGGCCCATCAACTATATTTAAAAGAAAAAGTAATAACCTTAAATTAAAAAATATATGCAGGGTATTACACCTTCAACCTTGAAAACATGTGACACTATTACAAGTCCTTTTTGGTTGTTGAGGGAAACACCATTAGAAGACTTTAATCATGTTAGAGTTTCAAGTTTTGACAAGTCTTTGGTCATTTTTTGGAACATCCAAAGACTTCAAAAATTCAAGTCTTGGAATTTTTTTTCTTTGTTTGTTGTAATCTTGGAATTTTGGACTATAGAAGAATAGTTTGGTACAAATTGTAGATTTATAAACAAATTTTGTAGAAACCAATTAACAGGTAGCAATCACGTTATTTAAATAAGTTTTATATCATTCATATGCCAAATTCCTTTAACCTTGAAAACATGTGACATCATTAGAAGTCCCTTTTTTTTTAAGGTAAACACCATTAGAAAGTCTGAAAATCAGGTTATCTGGATTAGGTATATATATATATATATATATATTTTTTTTTTTAAAAAAAACTCCTTATAATTAATCAAGATTTTTTTTTTTCTTTTTATTTTTAGGAAATGTCTTTGCCTATTTAGGACCATCAGTTTATGGAAATAATTAACTTATTATTATGACATTTATGCTACACATTTAGCATATTGTCAAGGACCCAGCAAATAAGACAAAGGCATCCTCTTGGTATAATTATTAATTAAAGCATTATAATTTAGGCACATGCCAAATGCACAAATAAAAATAGCCAGTAAACCATTGGTTTAAAGGGAAGTTTACATTACCAGAGTGGAAGCACTTATGAAAAACACCCTTAGGAATATTGTATCTATGGTCATTGTAATAGCAGAAAATTTCTTAATAATCTCAGCAAAAAAAAAAAAAAAGTCTTAATAAAAGTTGAACATAAAATGATAACGTCTAGAGGGTCCAATTTAGTAATGGTATAGTCATGAATTTTT
The DNA here is from genome assembly GCF_002906115.3 of Quercus suber. Lineage (NCBI taxonomy): Eukaryota > Viridiplantae > Streptophyta > Magnoliopsida > Fagales > Fagaceae > Quercus > Quercus suber. The sequence goes on from NW_027069719.1 coordinate 872,338, forward strand.
GGATTGCTCTTTTGTAACATGGACTAGCTTTTTCTAAATATGCATACATACATTTGTAATATTTTAATAATTTACTAGGGGGAGTGAACTTATGGGGAAGACAGAGTTTTCCAAAATAACATGTAAGAAAAGTTTAATTAGTAGCTTTATCTCTTAAAATTTTTTGTGGGAGAAAATAATTGCAGCTCTTTTAAGTCATTGATACACTAGATACCTTTAATCATGAAAACAAATGACACCATTAGAAGTCTTTAATCTTGTTAACATCTCACCAAGTCTTTGTTCATTGTTCAAAACTTCCAAAGTCTTTTGGTTTTTGTTTGAAAATTTCAAAAATTTGGAAAGTTATAATCATAAAATTTTGGACTATATATATAATAATTGTTTGATGCAGATTGCATAATTGATAACTAACTGTATGGTTATCAAATGTGTGGCAATCATGATATCTTAGTCAATTTTACATCGTCCATTACTTTTTCTCAAATAAAATAAAAGTAAAAATGGACTATAATTACATATCTAGTTTTCTACTCATTCACATCCCATGTAATGATCAAGAAGTTTTATTTTGATACAAACAAGTTTAAATTCCAAATTAGATCCTCCAACTTTAACTTATTTTCAAATTAGTCATTTAAGGGTTTTTTTTTTAGTCCTTAAGTTAAATATGTTTTCAATTTAGTCATTCCATCAATATTGTCCAATCTTACTATTAGTTTAATATCGTCCAATGTGGATTAGATGGAAAGAATACAATGAAAACAAATAAAAGTTAAAGGACTAAAATGATAAAGAGTAAAACTTAAAGAACCGAACTGCATGAGTTTTTCACAACATTTAAAACTCAAACTAAAAAATTGTTTAAAAGTCCTTAATTACTAAAAAGTTCTATGTCAAAAGAGACGATAAAGTATCTAAAATATGTGTTTTTTTACACAAAATTCAAAACAAAGAGGCCATTGATACACCAATTGACAAGATAATGACTAAATATCTTCCATCATAGCCAACTAAAAAAATATCTTGCCAACTTTTGCCAACTAAAATATTTTAGAGAGAGAGAGTACCCAAAATACATGGGGTTTTTTTTTTTTTTTTTTTTTAAACAACATTCAAAATCTCGAACTAAAAAACTGTTTCGAAGTGGATCTTTTCTACTCTTTTTTCTTTGGCAATGCTCAATTGCATAACTTATTGTTAACAAATGTTGACATGTTGTTTTGCAATAGCAGAATTCATCTCTTTTCTCCTTCCTCAGTCATAACTTCAACTGCATTGTTCATATATTTTGCACCAATGCCAGTAGCTCTATCCATCCCACACAAGATCTCAATGTCCTTCAATTGTCAATAACTTTGCTTTTATATCACATGCTTTTGTATTTTTCTAAGGAGAAAAAAAAAAAGAAGCAATGAGTTAACTTAAATAAAATAAATTGGACAACAAAACAAAGGAAAAGGGAAAAAATAAAAAAAAAAAGCAGGACATTATGCGATGATTGTATTAGTGATAAACTTATATTTAATAGCCAACAATCTATACCCACAACATGGTAAGCACATCAAAAGACAAGTTCATATATAAGCGTGTGCATAATAGTTTTTTCATTGAAGTTACTTGGAGAGACTGGATTTCTTCAGTTTTAGCAACTAGATAGCAAGGTGCTAATCCTACCAGTAAACTGTTAAATATACCAAATAGCATCGTTAAACCATTAAATTGCACTAATTGAATATAGAAGACTACAATGCAATTTGCTCAAGTTTCAAAAAATATTTAAAAGATTCTAGATTATGAAACTTGACTGAATAATGAAAAAGTCAAAATAAAATGAGTAATGCTATTTTCAATGGGTTTCTCACTTGTAAGATGATCCTCATTCGAGCAAAGTTTTCACTAGGAAATGAATATCATGGGAAAGGAAGGGTAAAAAAGTCTAAGCAATAATACCCTATGAATTTTAAAAATTATAGAAATCAATACATTAAATGCAGTAGATAGAGTATGTTAATCCTGCAATCACTTCACAAGGTACAAGTCTGCATAAATGTCCTCAATGTCCTCTCCTGCTGACTTAGAAGTCAATGTGAAAGATATATCAATCCCTGCAATCACTTTGAGTAGGCCGTGTACCACAACAGCCAAGCGAGCACTAGTCCCAAAAATAAGCCAAAAATTTTCATTCCTCCACCACTCTTCTAATCCAATACCAACCCATTTCACCTCTAGGATAGCAAGTGAGATAAGGCATATGGTTATGATAAACATGTAGACCAAGAAGGTCACACTTAGAGTTTGCACAATGAAGTGGCCAGAGAAAAGTGAGAGTGCAGGGAGGAAGCAAATAGACAATGAGGAGTCCATACCAATATTGAGGTAAGCCATGCGTCGGAGAAATTTGAGTTGCCTAGAGTCTAACTAAGAATTGTTTCTAGAGAAGAAAATCTACCGCTATTAATAAGCTATAGCCAATACATATAGTACTAAAAATTAACTTTCATTCATTCACAAGTCACAACCATTCACAGAAAATATATATATTCAACCTAATTTTGGTTTGGATAAAAGATCTAAAACAAAGGCTCAATTGACAGAAGTAAAATTTTCTTGTAAAGAAAATACATGATCGAAGTAGAATAATCATGCATAGCTCAGACAAAACACAAGCAGCCACCTAGCTTAGACAAACAATATACTTCTGAGAACCCAATAACCATTGTAAATGGAGAAAGATATCAAAGTCATCTCAGTCAATAAATCACACATAACTCACAAAGTCATTTCATCAAACACTTAATTTGCATTTTCAATTAATCCAACATTGAACTCTAAAAACATTAAAAAAATATATATATATCCGACAATTCCTTAACAAAAATAAGCCAACCCAATTCCCTAAATCTCATATATAACTCCCAAAAAAAAATAAATTCAACAACATTGCCATTCCCAAGTCCCAGCTTTACCAATAAAATTTATTGGTAAATAAATACAATCCCAGATAGACAAATCCAAACTAAACCCACACAACCCAAATACAAACATAAAAACAAAAAACAAAACAAAACAAAATGGAGACAGAGCCACAAACAATAACTCATAGAAATATAGAAATCCATAGACAAACCCATAAAACCCCATTGATATTTTGTGAATTCAGATTTAGTACTGAAGGAAAAGGGAGATATAGAGTTTTAAGAGAATGGGAAGAGTTGAGAGAGACATCTTAGAGTGAAACATAAATTACATGTAAGTAATCAAATTTGTTTGGTGACTAAGTGTCAATTAGTACCAAATAGGAGGAAATTCCAAATCAACTTTCTAAACAAACTTTCTAAAATAAAATTTGTAAAAAAAAGATAAAACTAGTCAAACTTTAGACAGTACGTTTCTCTTCTCTAGGGTTAAAGGGTGCTCCTTCTTCTCCTAGGTCGTAGAATTTGTAGTCCCTTCTTTGAAGGAGTTTTCATCCCTTTGGTAACAGTGTTACCTTAGGTTTTGTGGGTTTTGTTTTTTCGTGGGGATTGGGAAACACTCTTAGCAATGGACGACCTCACCAAAGCATGGAGTTGTCTAACTCTTACAGAACAGGAAGGGGATGACCTCCGCTTGAATGAAGAAGAGGCAGCACCAGAATTCATTCTTGCAGCGAAGTTTTTGACCAAACGGGCTTTGAACATTGAAGCTATAGCGAAGACTTTCAACCCAATATGGAGATCAAAAAATGGTTTCAAGGTTAAAAAGGAGGATGATCATTTCGTGTTATTCACTTTTGACAATCAAGAGGAGATAGACAAAATCTTAGCGACAGAGCAATGGAGTTTTGATAAGCTCCTTATGGTGCTGCAACGGTATGAAAAAGATGTTGATTTATGTGATAAGAAATTTAACACGGTAAATTTTTGGGTTCAGGTACATGATATACCGGTCAGATTTAGAACTCAAAAGATAGCAGAAAAAATCTGTGAAACTATAGGCACGGTTAGCAGACCAGCAGATAACACAGAGATAGAAGGGGACAGGTTCATTATGGTTCGAGTCATGGTTGATATATCCAAACCTTTATGTCGTGGACGAGTCATATCACTCGAAAAAGGCAGAGAATTATGGGTATCTTTCAAATATGAACGCCTTCCTAATCTTTGCTATTGGTGTGGCTGCCTCACACATGCTGATAAAGATTGTGAATTATGGATTGAAAGTGAAGGTACTTTACAGTTGGAAACTCAACAATATGGTCCATGGATACGAGCATAGCCTTTCACACGATCTCGAAAGAATGTGGTTGTAGTCCCTGGATTTTACTCCAAAAAAAGTAACTCGACCAAGGCAGCAACTCCAAACCAAAGTAGGAAACCGCCAGTGGTGGTGATCTGTAAGGGGGGTCCGTCGCCTGAGATTGTATGGCTCGAAAAGGAAAGAGAAGAGCATTCATGTAATACGGATTCTGCTCCAGATATTCAGGGAGAAGATCTGTTAATTCCAATTTTAACTCCCACAGTTTAGCTATATCCAAATATAGCCAATTCGGGTTTTATGGCAGAGAAAAAAGTTGATGAGTTGTTTGAAGAGCAAATCCAGGAAATTGACCGAGACCTATGCAAGTTTAAAGCCATCAAGGAGACTTTTTAGGAAAATCAGGGGGAAAATAATAAGGAAAATATTTTGGAAGGGTTGACAATTAATAGGGGAGGCTCTTCAACAAAAGTGTACTTATGTGCACACATCTCCACTCCCTTACAGGGTGGTCCAACATCAGTTTTAGCTGATATTTCAAACATTCCAGAACTTACTACTAGAAGATGAAAAAGACTTACCAGGGCTGAGACAGAATCAGATATTGTAATGGAAGATGCAGTGGGGGAAAAAAGGGGTGGCAGAGAGGAGGATCAACCGGAGTTACTGAAAAAAAGAAAATTACTTGATGAGTCGATCCGCCTACACGTCTTGCTTTTACTGCTATGTCGGGAGTTACTCCATGTATTGCTTGACGTAAAACAAATAGTGGATTTGTTTTTGTCTTTTGTTGAATCTTTTTCATAGCTCGATATATAATTTGATAAGCCAATGATTTTTTTCCGTGTTTTAGAATACGGTTAACCAACATGTTAACTAATCGATTACGATAAATTGGATCGGATTTTGCAGTTTTTTCTTCTGCAGTACCTCGACGTGACATGAGCGTGAAAGGGGTTCAAGAATCCGTTTTCTTTTTATAAGGGCTAAAATCATTTATTTTGGCTTTTTGACCCCATATTGTAGGGTGGATCTCGAAAGATATGAAAGATCTCCCTCCAAGCCGTACTTCTTGGGTGGATGAAGTAGTAACAAATATATTGGCGGAGGCTGGATCCCAGCCCCGCCAGAACCAATGAGTCTCTTATGTGGGAACTGTCAGGGGCTTGGAAACCAATGAACAGAAAATCAACTCGTAGATATGGTACGGGCAAAAGATCCCTCCGTTGTGTTTATAGCCGAAACATGGACGGATGAAGCAAGGCTAGTTTTAGTTCAAGATAAAATGAAGTTCAAACATAAATTTGTGACTCCAAGAAGAAATAAGTTGGGTGGACTGGTAATTTTTTGGAAAGAGGATTTTGACTTAAACATCGAAACTTTCTCAAAAAATCACATTGATACAACAGTGAATAAGAATAAGGATGACGAACGGAGATTTACAGGATTTTATGGAGAACCTGACATATATAGTAGACATGAGGCATGGGCTCGTTTGAAGAATTTGAAATCAAGGGGATCTGCACCTTGGATTTGTGCAGGAGATTTTAATGAGATAACAAAACAATCAGAGAAAATGGGTGGTAGAACTCGGCCACATGGGCAGATGCAAGCATTTAGAGAGGTGCTTGATGAATGCGGCTTTATTGATTTGGGTTTTGTGGGATCAGAATTCACATGGCATAAACATTTCGCGGGTTATACAGTGTGGGAGCGCCTTAATAGAGCTGTGGCAACTTCGAGTGGACTGGTAATTTTTTGGAAAGAGGATTTCGACTTAAACATCGAAACTTTCTCAAAAAATCACATTGATACAACAGTGAATAAGAATAAGGATGACGAATGAGATTTACAGGATTTTATGGAGAACCTGACACATATAGTAGACATGAGGCATGGGCTCGTTTGAAGAATTTGAAATCAAGGGGATCTGCACCTTGGATTTGTTGGAGATTTTAATGAGATAACAAAACAATCAGAGAAAAGGGGTGGTAGAACTCGGCCACATGGGCAGATGCAAACATTTAGAGAGGTGCTTGATGAATGCGGCTTTATTGATTTGGGTTTTGTGGGATCAGAATTCACATGGCATGAACATTTCGTGGGTTATACAGTGTGGGAGTGCCTTAATAGAGCTGTGGCAACTTCGGATTGGCTATCTTTATTTCCAGACACCAAAATTTATAATTTGGCGGCTGATGCATCTGATCATAAGCCTATTTTGATTGTACCGGATGGGATGGATTGTTCACAACAGAGGGCGTTTCGATTTGAACAGATGTGGCTAACTAAACAAGGTTGCACAGACATAGTACAAGCTGTGTGGCAGCGGGACAGTGGGGAAAATTAGGCTTTCAAGGTGATACGAAAGGTGGATGAGTGTGGGAAGGAGCTGACCAAATGGAGTAAAAATAATTTCATAAATGTGCGGAAAGAATTAGAAAAAACAAGAAAATTGTTGGCGAAAGCTGAGTTGGTTGCGATGAATGGGGGCAGCAACAAAAGAATGAAATACCTGGAAAAACAAATACTCACACTTCTTGACCATGAAGCAAAAATGTGGGCACAAAGATCCAAGGTGCAATGGCTTCGTGATGGTGACAAAAACACCCGTTTCTTCCATAGTAAAGCAACACAAAGAAGAAGAAGAAATTACATCAAAGGGTTATATGATGAAATTGGTCAATGGTACACTAACCCAAGTCATGTGAATGATATTGTAGTACAGTTTTATCAAAAACTCTTTACCTCTAGTGAACCCGGGGATTTTGAGGAGATTTTGGAGCAAATACCTACAAAAGTTACAGAAGCAATTTTGTGGTATTTAAATTCAGGTACTCTACCTAATGCACTCTGTCACTCTTTTATTACTTTAATTTCTAAAGTAAAAAATCCTGAATATGTCTCACAGTATCAGCCTATTTGCCTCAATAATGTTCTTTTTAGAGTCTTTTCCAAGGTGTTGGCAAACAGGTTGAAAAAAATTATGCCACAGCTTATTTTCGATCATCAAAGTGCTTTCATGGCAGATCGGTTAATTTCTGACAATATCATGGTGGCTTTTGAGACTCTACATTACATAAGGAACCACTCATCAGGTAACACAGGGTACATGACATTGAAGTTGGATATGAGCAAGGCTTATGATAGGGTGGAGTGGCTATACATGGAGAAACTGATGCGGAAGATGGGTTTTGCAAAGGCATGGATTAAATTGATGATGATGTGCATTTCTACTACCACATACTCAATTTTGATAAATGGGGAACCCCAAGGGCACATTACTCCAACTAAAGGCTTCGACAAGGTGACCCCCTCTCCCCTTATTTACTTTTATTATGTACGGAGGGATTTCATGGTTTGTTAAAAAAAGCTGAAATAATGGGCGATATAAGGGGGGTTTCTATTTGCAGGAATGGTCCTAGACTAAATCACCTTCTTTTTGCAGACGATAGCCTTATTTTCTACAGGGCAAAAGAAAGTGAGTGCCAGAAGTTATTGGAAGTCTTAACCAAGTATGAAGGAGCATCTGGGCAGCAAATAAATAGTGACAAAACCACTCTATTCTTCAGTAAATCAACTGCTCCGGCCATGCAAAACACAATAAAAAATGCTTATGGAGTAACGGTGGTGCAATAATATGAAAAATACTTAGGCCTACCATCTTTCATTGGTTGAAGAAAAAAAAAAGAGTTTTGACAATATAAAATAGAGGGTGCGAAAAAAGTTGAAGGGATGGGAAGGGAAACTATTATCCCAAGCAGGAAGGGAGATTTTAATCAAGGCAGTGGCCCAAGCTTTGCCCACATATGCGATGTCATGCTTCAAGCTACCACTTGGTTTGTGCCATGATATTAAGGCTTTGGTTAAAAAATTCTTTTGGGGACAAAGAGGAGAGGGCAAAAAGATCTATTGGACAAAGTGGGAGGAGCTTTGCAAACCGAAGACACAAAGGGAGATGGGTTTCAAAGATCTTTCAAGGTTCAACGATGCCTTACTCGCAAAACAAACTTGGAGACTCTTACATGATAAAAAATCACTGTTTTTTAGAGTTTTCACGGCCGGGTATTTTCCAAACTGTACAATCATGGAAGCAAAGAGCCCAAGTTCAGCCTCATATGCATGGAAGAGCATAATCAAGGGCAAGGAAGTGATACAAAAGGGTACAGTTTGGAGGATTGGTGATGGACGTTCAGTTCCAATTTGGGGTACACGGTGGCTGCCTGCAAAACACTCCCCAAAAATTATTTCACCTTGTACAGAAGCATTGGCAAAAGCTAAAGTTAGTTTTTTCATGGATGCTAATCACAGATCATGGAAGGAAGATGTGTTAGATGAAAACCTGTTAAGTTTTGAAGCAGACATGATAAAAAAAATCCCCTTAAGCCACACAGACTAGGCAGATACACTCACTTGGCCTTTCATCCCAAATGGGGAGTACAGGGTCAAATCGGGATACACTTTCTTGCAACAAGAGTATCAATCTGCTCAACCTGGCCATTCTAATCCAGAGTACTTGAAACCTCTCTGGAAGGCAATATGGAGTTTACAGGTTCCGAGTAAGGTAAAAAATTTTATTTGGCGAGTAGCAAAAAATTCTTTACCTACAAAGACGAACCTGATGAAGAGGAAAGTCATTGATGAAGACCTCTGTGAACAATGGAAAGACCAGAAGGAGGATATGGTCCATGCACTATACCACTACCCGAAATTACTCGATCTATGGTCAAAAGTGGAGCTCTGGAATCACAGTTGCCTGAAGCAGGCGACCTCTTTTATTGATCTAATTGGTTGTGTTTTTGCAGATAACAGGGACCCAACACTCTTCTCCATGGTGGCGTGGGCAATCTGGCAACGAAGAAATAATCTTCGCCTCAGAAAACCTGCAACCACACTCAACGAGTTGCTAACACAGGCACAAGAAAGGCTGACCGAATTTAAAATCTACAATTCCTCAACCATCATTCCAGTGGGCCGACCACCAACCAGTTGGCAAGCTCTAATTAGCAACACTTATAAAGTGAACTTTGATGGCGCTTTATTTACAGCAGAAAATAGCGCCGGTTTGGGAGTGGTTATCCAGAATTCAAAGGGACAAGTCATGCTCTCTCTCGAAAAAAAAAAAAAACCATACTTCCTTTTACAGCTATCAAAGTGGAAGCAATGGCAGCAAGGAGGGCTTTGCAGCTAGCACTAGAGACCAGATTTCAGCAGATAACCTTGGAAGAAGACTCGTAGACACTCATCTCAGCACTAGAAAACAATACTCACTCTGTGTCAAGCTTTGGACACATAATGAAGGACATTCAGTATCTCGCCTCTTGTTTTTCAAAAATAAATTACTCTCATATGCGTAGGCATTGTAATACTGTAGCTCATTCTTTAGCAAAAAGGGCAGTTTCTCAACTGCAAATGCAAGTCTGGATGGAGGATGTACCACCAGATATTCTTCCTGTACTTCAGGCCGACTTGACTGGCCTTCCCATTTAATATAAGTTTGGTCTTCTTTCTTAAAAAAAAAAAAAAAAAAAAAACCCTAAATCAATCGATAAGCACAACTTGGACTAGTAAATTAAGACAACTTACATATATCTCATGCGTTGATAGTCAAAACGGCTGAAATTGAAGAACCCAGCTTCTTTGGTGGGTTAGCCGTCTAGGTTCTTGTGGACCTTGTGGTTGGTTTGGCTGGTGAGGGAATTGAATAACTCTGTTTCTTCTTTCGTGGGTCATCCATAGGGTTTTGTTTAGTAGCCACTGGGTTTCTTGTGGTTGGTTTGGAAGAGAAGAAGTGAGATGAAATAAGCAAGAGAAGAGACAGAGGCATAGAAGAAGAGCAGAGAGAAGAGAGAAGCGTAGGAGAAGAGTCTGATTTGTTTTTTTGTTTTTGAATTTTTTGTTGGACAAAGTTTAATTACAAAATTGGTTGTAGCCTTAGGCTACAAACTTACTTAATAAAATAAATATTACTGTATATTTTGAAATTTAATCGTTGAATTATATGTTCTTTATGTTCTTAATGCACATGTCAATTTTTGTGTCAATCGGTTATCATTTATAATCTATAATCTTATATTTTATACATAATTTTAAATTACAAAAACTTGCAATTTAAAAATTTATTGATGACATAGCTATTGATTTTTAATTTTCTTGAAATTTTGCAAACATGGAGAATATAAGAAGAAGATGCAATCCAATGGTGGATTTGTCAAAATTCATCTCCAATAAAAAGATATTGAGTGAGTTTGTAGCTAAACTTTGTCATTTTTTGTTTATGTACGTTACCTATTTTACCAGTTACCAGTATCCACTTAAAATAAATGAATGTTCAAGATCAAAATACAAATTGAATTAATGGTTTAAATTTAAGTGGATACCATACCCTCTAAAAAATGAAAGGGTACAATAAAACATAGGGAGTCTGTTTATGATATATTTATGCCCATAAGAGTCTACTGCCCCAACCAATGGTCGAGTCTATTGTGTCTCTATCCATTATGATAGTTTCTGCCAACAAAATTTTGTTCTATCATTCAATAAATATGTATTCTAAATCAATTTTCTCAGTAAATATCCATCATTTATTAAGCATGTTACTATTCCATTGATAAATTTATAGTTTGATATGTTGTAAGCTCTATTATGATCTCCTTTATACATAATCTCCTTTATAAAAAAGACTTCCAATAGTTAACTTGATCTCAGGGCCGGCCCTTCTACTAGACCAATTAGGCAATGGCCGAAGGCCCCTAGTGGAAGAAGGCTCCAAAATTTTGGAAAAAAAATGGGTAGCGTATATATAGCCTGAAAAATTAAACTTTGCCCCAACATATCAACAAATTATTTTTGGACCCTAATGAATCTTGGAAAAAAAAAAAAAAAAATGAAGAAGTAAATAAAATTTGCTCCATCCTTTTGACCCAAGAACAAGAAGAAAATCCTCTAGTCTAAACAAAATTAGTTGTCCCAAAAATAGTGTCATTTAACCTCTAGACAAACCAACATTAACTATAAGCTATGTCTAAAAAAATTACACACAAAACAATCCCAAATCCCAAAAAATTTTACCCATACCATTTCTCTCTCTGTCTTGCTCTCTTTGCTCTGCCTTAGCCATTTGCATAAACTCATTCTTCCTCTCCACTAATCACTACTGATCTAATTTGAATCCCTTCCTTTGGTGGCTTGGCATCGCACCTCCACTTCTTCTCTGTCTGATCTATTTTCACACTAACACACTAGTAGAATCGGCTGAGGTATGGTCTTCTCCTCCCAAATATGAGTTTATTTTCCTCTCTCTTCTACGATCTAAGATCTGATATCTCTTTCTTTGACACACTCTCTCTGCTACCGCTAGTCTTGACTCTTGTGTTTTGGGTTCATTGCTTTTTTCTTTAATGTAGTATTTTAAATATGGATTGTGGTTGACATTGCTGTCAATAAGACTTGTGGGCTGGCATTTTGGTTTTACTTTTACTGTATATATTTTTTAAACTTGGGTTTTATTTTAATTTTTTATGGGATGTGTTTTAATTTTATTCCAAATGCTGCGTTTTGGACCTTTTAGTTGTGTATTACTACAACAAAAGACTTCAATCTAGAGAAAAAAAAATGAAAAAACAAAAAGAAAAATTATCCCTTTTGCATCTCAAAAAAGAGATGTTAGAAAAACTTAAATACAAAAAGTTAATTAGATATTTTGCATTTTAAAAGGCAAGAAAAACAAATTTTAAATAAATATATTATGATATAAAAATATTAATTTTTGTAATACATAAATATAAAAATGCCCTTTTTAATAGTTCACCTAAGGCCCCAAAATGTCTAGGGTCGGACTTGCTTGATTCTATTCCAGTGTATATTGTTAAATATATTATTAGTAACGTGATGCATTATACTATGTTATATATGTCAGAGTGGATGCGGAAAAGGAAGCATAGAATAGAAACACCGAGAACACGAGAGTTACGTGGCCTTGACAGCTTACATTCACAGAGGAATTCCTTAAGGGCTACATCTTTATTGTATAAGAGTATAATATAATAACCTGTGTTACAATGAACCCTAACATGAGTATATATAGGCAACTAAACTCTAGACTACTAGTACAAGTATGACTGGGCTTGGACATATTACATTGAGCTAATATGTCTAACATATCTCTAACATATATTATAGATAGATATACTTATTGAGCTCACCTCATTCTAATATTGTTCAGATTGAGCGCTGAAGCTCTGAAAGAAGATTTGACGTAACTAGAAATTTGTGGATTGGCAAAGACTTGTTCACTAGCTATTAAGTAATGCTTGGAAGTTTGTTTGTACTTTGGAGATTGTTTTCATTAGAGGTTTGTTTTTTTCTTGTAATATTATTTACGAGTTGAAGTTATTGAGAGTGGAACTCTCATATTTGAGACTTTTTTTTTTTTTTTTTTTTTTAGATAGAATTTCTACTTTAATCTAATTTAAGTGTATATATGTGTGTGAAACTTCCTCCTGTAAACTTGAACTCTGGCCCTTACCCCCTATACTCCACAAGCATTTATACTTGAGGGGTAACCTTGGTGCGGTGGTAAGATATGTTTGATTATGGAGGTATTCTTATCTTAATTATTATTATTTATAATTAGGTTTAGCTTGATAGTTTTTAATCATGTTCTTGATTTCACAAAGATCATGTAGATTTGAGTAGTGACACGTGGTGGTGATACATGGCATCAAGTGTGTGGTGCTGATGGTTGGCATGCATATATGTGGGCACTTGTTAACGTGTGACGATGCTTATAGGCCCGTACGTGAGCTCTGGTGCTTGCATACAAAACATGGGCGCATGGGCTGAGTAGTAGTATCTTCTTTTTCTGCCTCAGCATGGGGGGATAATTTTAGCTGTTATAGGTTGCTAGTCCCTGTGCCATGAATATATTTCAGCGTTTGCTCAATCTAACTGCTAAGCGGACGACCTAGATTTGACATGTTAAAAGTTGGCTTTGAGTTTTTTTTTTTTGTTGTGGGGGGTGGGGCAAAAATGCAAAAATGTTCATGGGTATAGGCGGTACTAATAATATTCTTAAGAGAAATAAAAAAATAAAAAATTTATTGCAAAGAATTGACAATAGGTTGATAAAGACCTGAAAATTCATAACTAGGGCTATTTTTTAAAGGAACTTAGAGAAGCGTAAATAATTGAGCTACTCTCTTTAAAGGAAATTAGAGAAGCGTAAAGAATTGAGCTACTCTCAAAAGTAAGAAGAACAGAAGAAAAGATTAAACTAAATGAAAAGGAAAAAGTTCTTTCCCCCTCTATGTTTGAAATAGTTCATAATTCTAAATTTATCTTAAAAACCAATCAATTTCCCTCTTCTTATTTTTGGGAAATGCGCAAATATTCAAATCATTTACTTTTTAAGTTAAATCTAACACATGATAAAGTGGCATTTGAATGAGAAGAGAATGAAAGTGTGTTTTAATGTACTTTGTTGATTCCTTATTTGCTAGAAGAAATGTAGAAAAAGAGCGGAAAGAAGGCGGAAAGTGAAAATAAAATTTGACAAAGTTGGAATAATAAAAGGCACATAAAACTTTGGTTGAAAAACTAATGTTTGAAAGCTGTCAATTTAAAGGAGGAGGTATCTAATAAAAATTTACATGCTCTTGTCATAGAGTGTTATCTACACGATTTTTTTTTTTTTTTTTCTTGTTTATAAGTAAATTGTGAATGAGGAGAGGTCTCTATTCTGAATTTAAACATTTTTGTGTCTCCCAAATGGTTGGGGATGGAAAATTTAAACTTTAGATGTCGTTTTAGAAACCCCCAAATATAGAAGAGATCAATATTTTAAAAAATCTATGTTAGAAAACCTTGAAGTTTGTTTTGAGCTACTGTGGAATGCTTGGAGTTCAACAACGGTGAATCGAGAAAAGAGAGAATGATTTCACTTTCACATGTGCATTAATATACAGAGGCACTGTTCCTATTTAGCGGAAAAGAGGAGCGAAAACTAACTAGAAACAGATTGAAAAGAATCAACCAATAATCTACATATATCTGGCACCAAATCAGTATAAGTAACAGAAAATATACAGTATAAACGACTTGTATTTTGTATATATACAAAAGAGAAATGACTTGTAGCTGTGCTTCTTCTTCACCTAATCAGTAAGGTTAGCTAAGACACTTTAGCGTCTTTGTTTACTTCAACAGTAGCAAAATTACAATTAAAAGGCCATCTCAAGGGGCCCAAAGCTCTGCTAAAAAACCCTACAACCCAAGTCGAAGCTTCATTCCGGGTTCATTCCGTCACATTAAAGGCCCATCTTGAAGGGCTCAAAATGCAAAATACGTATCACTACTCGCCAAAAATGCACAAAAAAACCAACATCCTGTGAGCAAAAATGCAACCAAAAAAAAAAAAAAAAATCCAAAAAACAAAAAACAAAATCATGTCACTTGAGTGCTTATGTATATTTGCTAGCAACATGCATATATTTTTCTTTTTCTTTTTTATTCTCAATCTTGTATTGTCTTTCTTTTTGTCTTCTCTATTCGACTTAATTTAACATTTAAAAAATAGAAAAGGAATAGAAAAGTGGAATAATAAAAGAGATCTAATTGGTTAAGAGGATTGAAAAATAGAAAGATGAAAAACTCATTTGTTTAGTTGAGAAAAAAAAAAGAAAAAAGAAAAAGAAAATGAAGTTGGTATAAATTTAGAATTGATAATAATAATAACTCAAAATGAAAAGTGTGCTGAAAATTTGGTCAACACATAGGTCTTGACCCGACCCAACTTAATTACTCAAGTTCAAGTCAACCTGTTTTTTATGAGAAAAAAAAAATCCATACCCTTTTTTTTTTTTTTTTTTGGTTCAGGTGAGTTAACGGGTCTAATCATCTAGATATAATTTTTTTAGATCCACATTTGATGGCAATCTTTTATTCTCAAAAAGATATTTTGGTGCCGGCTTTGTGCAACCCTCACAAAAGTTGCGTAATTAAAGGGATTTTATTTTATTTTTTGGTATGGAATTGGGAAATGAGAAAATGGAAAATCCATACAAAGTTTAATGTCAACTTTCACAATCAAATTTAGTAAAATTCCTTTATGTCTGTATTAAGGGAATCTATGTGATAAAACAGAAATTTCTGTAATTATTTATTTGGATTTGAGTATGTATTGTAATAAATATTTAATAAAAAAATTCATTGGAACTATTTAATGGATAATTATAAAAAAAACCAGCATTAACATACTCAAAAGTATATAATTATTATACAATAATGCCTTTATCGTCCAACCATATTAGAAATGGATAGCCCATTTATTGAATAATTTTCTGATTCTTTCTCACATGTATGTGCTTCAATTGCTTTTCTAGCAATAGAAAATATGGGTTTTTCAGGGGAAGGTAGTGTCAAACTATCATTTGCCAACATAGCTATAACATCTGACATTGTTGGTCGATCAATTGCACTATCTCCTATGCATAGGAGGCCAACATGAATGCATCGAAACATCTGATCCTTGATGAATGAATCACTAAGTGTTGGATCCATGAAGTCTAACATGGCATCTTCTTTCCATAATTCCCATGCCTGAAGCAAGATAACAGAGTGTCAGAGATACTAACAATAAATATCACAAAATCATCCAAGCTGATTCATTTTTCACGTACATATCCAACAAGATTGACCAAGTGCTTAGTGTGGTAGAAATTGTTGCTTTTCCTACCACTCACGATTTCCAGCAATAGAACTCCAAAACTGTAGACATCAGATTTTATAGAAAAAACTCCCTCCATGGCATACTCAGGAGACATGTATCCACTAACATCAAATCATAAAACAAGTTGTAAGTCTAACATCATTAGATGGAAGCAATAATATTTAGCATAGAAAATGAAACAAGTATAAGAAGGTATGAATTAGTTTACTTACTATGTCCCCACAATCCTCCTAGTATTTGCTTCCAATTCATTTTGTTGGAAAATTCTTGCCATACCAAAATCAGATATTTTGGGGTTCATATTTTCATCTAGGAGAATATTACTAGCTTTCAAATCTCTATGGATTACTCTCAATCTTGAGTACTTGTGGAGGTAAAGCAATCCTTGAGCAATTCCTTCAATTATGCTAAAACGTGTAGGCCAATCTAACATTCTGCTTTTGGTTGAATCTATAAGATATAAATTGTAGAATAAGACTAGTAATTTACTTTGAGCAAAATCATATACATCAACAAATTACTCGATGGAAAAAAGAAAAAAATAAAATCAAGTGTTATATAAAAGTGAACGTCTTCCTAACCAAAGAGAAAGTAGTCCAAACTTTTGTTTGGCATGTATTCATAAATTAACATTCTCTCGTCTTCATGAATGCAGAAACCTAGAAGTTGAACAAGATTCATATGTTGGAGTTCAGATATAAGTATCAACTCATTCTTGAACTCTAACATTCCTTGTCCTGAATTTCTTGAAAGTCTCTTTATAGCTATTTCTTGCCCTTGTGAAAATATTCCCTGTTAAAAGAATCAATAAGTCATCATACAATGTTGAACAATTCAATCAAAACATCTTTCATCAAAGAGGTTTGTAGACTTAACCTTATAAACAAGTCCAAAGCCTCCCTCTCCAAGCTTGTTTTCCAATGAGAAGTTATTTGTCGCAGACATGATGCATTTATAACTGAATATTCTCAAATCATTCCCCTGCTTTCTATCATTTTGAAGCTCATTAACAGTGGTAAACGTATCGGAGTTCATTAACTCAAGCATTCCATCGTCACTCTTTGCATCCTTCTCCACTATTTAGATCAATACAGAGCTTTAGAGATCATCTCGAAATTCTGAATACTTTCGAAATTCTGAATGTTACTATGTGAAGCATTTACCTTGAAGAATTACATTTCTCCTTCTTGATAGGTGGCACAAGATGCAGAAGAAAATTACAACTAGAGGAATGACACCTATGGCTATACCAACCCATATCCATTTCTTTGTACCTGCATTCATTGATTGTCACTGGGTAAAAGGAGGCGTGCCAGGGGCAATTTCTTACCCTCCCCCTATTTTTTATTAATAAAACTTTTAAATTATATATAACTTTTATTAAAGGACCCCCTTCATATTAAGAAATGTACAAACAATCATTTAAAGTATTATTGTCTCTTTTATTTTCATTAATTTTTAATTTTTTGTCATATATAACTCTAACTTCAGAAGCATTTATATATATGTTCATAAAAATATATAAGTAAATCCATGTAATAAAAACTTTCTCAAAAATATACACCACTGTAAGTTTCTTTAAAAACTTTTTTCCTTTTTTCTATGTATATGTGCTAAAAATATTTAGTATTCTCAAAAAAAAAAAAAAAAAAAAAAAAAAAACTCTTTTTTCCCCCAAAAGAAACTATTTTATTATGCGTCTAGAGAGCTAGCAAGTGTATGAATATACGGATTTTTTTTTTTTTTTTTCATTTAAAGAAAAGAAGCTATGATTTTTATGGTTCAAACCATGGGATATACTCTACTTTATCCTCCGCAAACAAAAGAAAAGTTTTTCATTTAGATTTACCATTATATATTTATCTTATACATGACATGACATTACATGTGTTGTTTCTTGATCAATCACGTTATACTATATATGTTAAGGCATATGAAGTGCATTTATTATTTAATTAATTAATCCATCTAAAATTAATTCATTTGTACACATTTTATTTTATCTAAAACTATTGTTATACTCTAATATGCAATTTTTAGTTTATTTAAAAAAAAAAAAACATTGATTTAAAATGTTTAAGAAATTAATATTAATTATGATTAATATAATGATTAATATAATTTAATGAATAATTATACATGACATAATAAAAGAAAATATTTTTCTTGGTTTATATAAAATGGACTTCACGAATTTTTCTTATATATGAAGAAACAATATATATATATATATATATAATACATCGTATTAATTAAAGACATGTTCTAAGCAAGGGCGGAGAAATGTTTGCATGTGTGACTACAACCAAGGTATGGAGAAATTGTGAAGAATGCTAATTAATAACGTGGGAGGCTAAGTTCTAAGAAGTAAATATCTTCTTTCTTTGACTTTTCTTCTCCATTATTTCAACAATGGCAACTTTGTAGAATAGCTTTTAGGTGGAAGCATTTAATGCTTTGTTTTGTTGTCTCTTTTGTAAGTTCTATATAAGGCTAGCTAAGGTTGTATCAAGACATCCAATATATAATAGAAGCATTGTATCCAATCTAGCAAGAAGTGTTCTTGTGTGATAGTACAACAAATGTAAGGGAAATAGCAAGAGAGAAATAGTGTGGTGTGTGTAGCAAATTATGTGTAATGTATTAAGTATCGATAAAAGCTTCTATTTATTGATAACTTTTTTGTGTCTTCTATTTGAGTGTGGTGAGATTTATCACAAAGTATTTAACAAAATAATTCTCTTTTGAGTGTCAAATTTATTTTGACAAAACTTCCGCAGCGACAAATCTTTACAAACTCTACCTTCTAAATGAACCAATAAACAACTACAAGTCCTCCACTAGCATGCCTTACACATAAGTTTTAGTGAGTCCCTACTGTACTTTAGCAAAAGGCTCTAATCAATCCCTTCAAAAATCCACTCTTGCATGCTAACGTGGAAAGCAAAGTGCACTGCTTGGAAAGCCACAATCCATCATGAACCTTGATAAAGCCCCTCTGTACTTAGCTATTATAATATTTAACTTTTTAAAAAAACTTTTTCTTTTGTGAAAATTTCTTGTTCATATAGTTAATTATATATTAAAATTTTAAAATAGTTCATTTCTATTGTGGTTTAGAAACTAAATATATATACAACATATCAGGGAAACAGAACATTATTTTTTGCTTTAAGATAGTCTAAAAATGATAATATGATCTCAATTTTTTGCAATAATTTACTCAACTTTATACAAATTTGTGTGTAAAAAAATAAAGAATAACATTAATTTACTAGATAAATTGAATATCCTTTCTTTTTGTGAAGATGTTTACATAATTTCATTAAAATATCATATACAAATTTTGCCTCCCCTTAACTCAAATCTTGGTTCCGCCACTAGTTTTAAGTACATGTGTTTGTGGGTAGAAAAAAAAAATTTAGTTCCAACACTATTTTTCATGACTTATGAATCATTTGCTATTGACTGTTATGTTGAATCACAATCGCAAAATATGCATGTATATCAACAATCAAACAATAAGAGGGATATGAATTAACTTGAACGTATTCATAGATCATATCGTTATTACTAAGTTCTTATTAATTTTTGTATATAGTATAATGGAATGAGATTCACTCATTTTATGTTGTCTTCATTTTGTCATTTTATAGTTAACCTAATATATATATATATAATCACGTTATTTAAAAAAAAATTCCCTTAAAAAAACATCATTTAAAATTTTAAATAATGTGATAATTTATAAACCTTAAATTTAAATTTTTTAATGTAAACCATAGTATGCATCCAAATGGAAACAATCATTTTCCTAGCATAAGTAGATGGAATTAAAGTGAAAATTTCTCAAGGGTTTATTAGCTTTAGAAACATACCATTTTGAGAAGACTTTGGTATTAGAACATAAAGAGCTGGAATTATACCAGAGAGGTCTTGGAAGAATTCCCCCTTTTTCTCCCAAAATTTGCATCCAGTCTGATTATCATATAGGAAAGTATAGGCATCACAGCCACAGAGGTTCCAGCAAGTAACCCTGCAATCATTCATGGTATGTTTAGTGTTATTATCCAAGGAGCTAGGTTCAGGCCCTTGTATGAAGTAACCAGATCTTTTATCAAACATGTCATCACGACTTCGACACGAAGGTAGCCATCTCTTGCAACCTTCATCAGTACTGTGTCCATTACAGTTTTCCGTTTCTGCAATATAGGATCCATCAAAACCAAGAAGTTTCCCCTCAAAACTTAGAAACCATGCTGATTGTCCACCTTGGTTTATATCATTATAAACCAAGTGTTCTTCATCCTCGTTAGAAACAATGGTGAAATTATACATGTGCTTGGATTCATCTGATATGAACTCAAATTTGCCACCTTTCAAGACCCCACTAGTCCAAAACTCCACCCCTTGTCGCCGAATGATCAATTGGCGACCCTTGGGATCCCACTCTAGAGAAAACTGCCCTGGAACTGGGACAACCTCGTTCAACCATGAGGTAAGTGACCAAGGTCTTCCATTCTTGTGGTTGACACCTAACTTCATCCCCGGCAGAAGTGTGTCTGTAGGCTCATCAAAACTTTGCCACAAAACCGTTTGCGTAGTTCCATTGGAATCCAATTCTTGCAGGACAAAATTCCCTGAATCCAATAGAGTTGCAAAGAGAGTGTATGTGTAGTTGGTTGCTTGATGAGAATACAGAGATATTGCATCTCCACCGTGGGGCAAAATTTTGAAATTTCCTTTGGTTTCTAACGTAAGAACCATGGCAGTGTTCACAACAGGTGCGTTTCTGTTGCCAACCCAAACAATTTTTTTAGGGTCATTGGTGAACCATATTCCCAAGTAGATGTTGCTGGTACTTCCATAGTGGAAGAACCCCAAAGTGAATGCTCTTTTTGCAGAAACTAGGTAACTTGAGGAATTAAGAGTGTCGCCTAATTCGAGGGTGTCCCTTGCGGCAGCAAAGGAAATCCACAAGCATGATAACATTAGCAAGAACATAAGTTTGAGATGGTTTTCATTCGTAGCCATGAATGAGCACTGAATTTCTCCAAAGGGAAAGCACTTTGCTCTAACTCAAACTTAATAGGCAGCAAGATATTTGGGGTTTGGAGACCATATTTCTTTATCTGTTTTTATAAACATGACGGTGTGTTTGGCAAAAATAACTTATTTTATTATTCAGCTTATTTTTACTACTATTTATGGGTCTCATTGCACTTTTTGATACTATTCATGAGTTTCATTGTACTATTTCAGCTTATTTTTACCTTAATTTATTGTACTTAAAAAAAAAATTCAATTTTAGCAAAATAAACAAATCTCAAACAGATCCTTAAAGTGGTTAACACAATTTTAAAGTATAAACATTTATTATGATGATTCTAGGGCCGCTTAACATATTTAGGGCCTAAGGCGAAATTTGAAATTGTGACATTTTATATATTTAATATGACTTTAAAAAAATTAAGTATTACTTAAGCTCTATTATTTTATTTTAAATGCAATTATTTTACTAATTAACATGAATTAGACAGATTTTTTTATTTAATAGATACCAAAAAAAAAAAATTTTGACAAAAATTTTCACATATATTGATGTGGTAGATTGATATTGGTAAGTTTGCCAATTCAACTATTGTGAAAAATATTATGAATTTTTTTGTGTATAATTTTTTTCAAGTGTTACTTTTATAATATTTTTCACAACAAATCCTAGTTGTTAAATTGTTACCGGTTATAATTTGAAACTATGAATTATTTTTTGCCATCAATACTAGCCTGTAATAATATGCTACTTAAAATTTGTTGTAAAAGTGTTGTAAAAAATATTGTAAACATAATTTTCTTTTCTTTTTTTTTGTCTTGTTTTCATTTGATAAAAAAAATATTATTTTACTTATTGGCTAATATTTGGTCTTAATTAAATTAAAATTTGGGGTCCTTTTTTTATTTGCGCCTTAGGTGACCGCATCAAATTTTACTTATTTATTTCTTCTGTGTGGTTGTCTGGCCGGATTATTTTGTTGGCTAAAAATTCAGCAAGTCAAGGTTCAGATAATGACTTAATGGTAATGATACTTTTAGTGGACGTTTGTTGTTCACACCCATCTCTCCTACCCACTATCTAATTAAAAAACATAGCCTTCAATACATTTTTTCTTTTTGCAGTTTCTCTCATCTTTCCTTAGTCCTTACAAGTTCTTTGGAAACAAACAGACACAAAAATTTGAAAACCAAATATTTAAGCCTCGTCACCCAAAGAAGACCCAACCAAAGGCCGCCACCTCACCCTATCTCTCTCCAACCATTCCTTCCTTATCATCATCCTCCTCCTCCTCCTCCTCCGCTTGCCAATGGCTCTCCCCTCAAATAAAACTAACAAATTAAAAAATTAAAGGGACAGAGAAAGGAATATGGCAGAAAATAATTTCGAACATTTGTCCAGGATAAAGAAATTCAACAATTAAAAAAAAAATGACAAAAAAAAAGTATTCAACAATGAGATTTACAAGCACGCATATGTTGATGTTCGTGCATGATTCAAGTTTTCAGCCATATTCCAAAATGACAGGAAAAAACAAAAAACAAAACAAAACAAAACAAAAACTCTTCAATGTATGTATCAATCATTCCATTTCCATATATATGTGGGCTAACAAATAAGTTAACAAGAAAAATCACGTCAGAAACCCAGGAAAGGTGGAGGATGGGAAGTCCAGGTAGAGAGAGAGGCATATGTGGGTGGTATTGGGATCATTCTAAGTTCATCTTATAGGCGGTCTGTGGGTGAGTCAAGTCCGTGAAGGAGTGTGGGTCTATGGGTGCCATTTTTTGGGAGTAGAGAGTCTAGGTTTGGGATTTGAGGGAAGTGGTGAAGAGTCAAAACTGGAGAGGAGTTCGAGAAATGAGATTGACGGTATTTCATTCTTGGTTGCTGTTGGGATGCCAAGGAAATGACATTTTTTATTGGTGGATGAATTAATCTTTGGTTTAATTTCTTTTTCTTTTTTTTGATGTGTTTGTTTCAATGGAAAATTTGCAGGAAAGATGAGAAAGTGCGAAAAGAAAAAGTAGATTGAAGCATGTGTTTACACGTGCACTTGGTTTTTTTCTTTCTTTTTTTTTTTGTTGAGAAAAAGGTAAGGAAATTTTATTGAAACAAATCCGATTGGAATACACTATCCAAATCACTATGTAGAGATTCTACCCATACATCTGTGTCTGCAGATATAACTGCCTTCCTAACTAAAGCATGCGCCAACCTATTCCCTTCCCTTCTAACATGGCTGAACTTGCAAGATCGAAGAGACATCCCTAGACTCTTGCACTCATCAATCACATGACCAAATAAAGTGCTACAACTTCTCACCATATTTAGAGCAGCAAGAACCCTTGAACAATCCCCTTCTATCTCCACATCAAACAAACTCAACTTTTTGGCAAATAACAGCACCGATACACAACCATAGCCTCTACCAACTCCATCGATTGAACCAAAGGAATTTTTTGACTCAAAGCTCCAATCACCTGGCCCTAGAAATCATGGAACACCACTCTAACACCCGTACAACCAAATGTGTCAAAGAAAGCCGCATCAAAGTTTCCTTTATATACCAAATCCGTCGACAGAGACCAAGACACCTAAGCACGTCGAGAAGAAACCTGTAAGGGCTGATGATTCGCATTGAGAAATTCCACAACATAAGCCTTAGCTCGACTACCCAACTTGTGAAGACTCCATAAGGGCTGCTTCTCCCTGAGCCTATTACGCCACTACCATGAACTCCAAGCTATGGTGCAAAACATAGTAACCCGAAACTGAGAACTCTTCAGCATCACTGCCTCAAGCAAGTCCCAAAAAGAGTGATACTGTTTCTGGAACAAGGGAGCTAAACCTGGATCAGACTTCTAAACAAATTGAGCATGATCACATAACCATAAACTATTCAGTAACGTCTCCTGATGATCCTCGCAAAGATCACAGGTTTCATTAATGGGATTATGTCTAGCATGCAAATTTTGTTTAGACGGAAGCGCATATTTTGCCGTATGCCAAATGAAATGTTTTATCCTGTAGAAAATTTAGACCCCTTAAACCAACCAGATTGCGTAGCCTAGTTAATTAGCCAAGTTGTTACTTAGTCAAATTAAGCAATTCTAGGTTAAAACAATCAAACAATCATATTAAGAATATATAGCAGCGGAAAAGTAAATAACACAAGATATGATCACCCAGGAAAACCAAATCGGTAAAAAACCTGGGGAGGATTTGACCTAGCTATCCTCAAGGTAAACCTGAATCCACTATGCGAAAGAATTGAAGTTCATATAGAAGGACTACAAGCTCCCCGCTTGACTTCCTAATGCTACCCACTAGTAGAACTTACTGACACGACCACGTGCAAGCTCCGAATCCACGGACTCCTTCTTTCTTGGATTCTTCAATCAGCTACAAGCACCCCCACTTGATTATCTTTAAGCTTCAATGGTAGCAACCAAGTTGATCATCAAGATGTAGATAATATCTCCAACTTGAAAACCCTAAGTTTTGTAATTAGTATGTTGGCAAACCATGATAAAAAAATGTATTTAGTCTTGTCTAGGCTTGCTCAAAGTTGGTTTATTATTGTAAAGTTGGAATCGAGTTGCTGCAGAAATACTTGGGACTTTCGGCCTGGCTCGATCGATCGAAGAATAGACTCGATCGATCGAAAATTGCATAGGTTGAATTTTCTGCAGAATTTCCAACTCAGCCCTACTTCATTAAACGTTTAGGGTTTTATGTTTTTACCCTAGGTATATAAACAAAACCCTAGCCACATTTTTGAGGCTTGCTCCAATTGTATTGTTGCTCATACATTGCTGTTTTGTGTAAATCTCTTGTGAGATCTTTGATGAGTTTTCCTTTACACAAAACTTAGGGTTTTCAAGTTGGAGATATTATCTACATCTTGATGATCAACTTGGTTGCTACCATTGAAGCTTAAAGATAATCAAGTGGGGGTGCTTGTAGCTGATTGAAGAATCCAAGAAAGAAGGAGTCCGTGGATTCGGAGCTTGCACGTGGTCGTGTCAGTAAGTTCTACTAGTGGGTAGCATTAGGAAGTCAAGCGGGGAGCTTGTAGTCCTTCT